>NC_056732.1:1725834936-1725939119 GCF_019279795.1 Protopterus annectens | reverse complement strand
GAAGTCCCTAGATTCCTCTTCTTCTTCCACTGCTAAATCTAAGCTTTCCAAGGCCAAAAAGTCATCTCCGGCTCTGTCTGCTTCCTCGGAGTCTTCGGAGAAGGTTAAAAAAGTGGTTACTGCCTCCTCGGCTCCATTGTCCTCAGGGCTGCAGGAGACGGTCTCGATCATGGATACTTCCTCCTCGGCTCCACTGTCCTCAGGGCCGCAGGAGAAAGTTTCGATAATGGATACTACCTCCTCGGCTCCATTGTCCTCGGGGCCGCAGGAGGTATCTGTCGTGCTGGAGTCGACTTTGGCTCTGATATTATTGGAGACTATTCGGAGCCGGTCACCCAGTATCAGGCATGTGTCTCCAAGTAGGAGGTCCCGATCTCCTATTTCTTCCAAATCCTCTAGGCTGTCTGATTTGGATGTGGATAGGGTGGTCCAGAGGCTCCTGCAGTCACCGGTGTTAGCAAAACTTTTCTTGGCTCCGACCCAGTCGGTTCCAGAGCCAGTCCCCATTCTGGTACCTGTGATTCCTCCTCCAAGCACCCATGGGTCGTCACAGCTGGAGTGCTCCGTGCCGAGTGATGTTCTCATGTCGGTTCCAGTACCCCATGTGAGTTTATTGGAGCCGGCGTCGGCTCCAACCATGTTGGTTCCGTCCTCTGGTTTTGGTACTCGGGTTTCCTCAGTCGGACCCGAGGGGGATACCTCGAGACTCCTGTCTGATCTGATCCTCCCTCTCGGTGCTTCGGCTCGGGGAACCCCGACTTCGGTTGTGGTCTCAGAGACGGGTCGGTCCTCGGATTTGGGGGGATCTGCCTTCGTGGCCATGAGGAGCGTACTGGCCAGATCGTCAGTTGCATCACCTGGATCGGTCACTCCGTCCCCCTACACCCTGGCTAGAGCCTCTGACGCCCCCTATCCTTGGATGGCAGAGCCCGAAGGTCTGGGGATACCTCTTTGAGTGGTCCTCTACTTTCTGAAGGCTCCTCAGAGTCGGTACCTGAGGAGCCCCCTAGAAAGAAGTTGTGCAAGAGGAAGCACATAGACTCCCAGGATGAGTCCCTCACTTCCGATACCAACCTTGAGGAGTCAGAGGGGTCCCCCAAGTCGTCCTCCGATGATGTCTCTTTCTCCGACATCCTGGAGATTTTGAGGCAGAGAGGCGACTGGCCTTCCAAGACCCCATCTAAGGAGGAGTCGGTATTCCTCTAGGCCTTTGGAGCTCAACCCTCCACCTCCTGGGTGTCTCCACCCTTCGACGAACTCATGGATTTGATTTGTCGAAGGGTGTGGAAGAACCCTGATTCTGTGGAACCTGTGCCCAGATGTCCAAATAAGTTCCTTTCTGCTCTCCCAGGGAAAGAGTTCTTGACCAAAGGGGTTCCTGTTGATGCCTTAGTGGTGGCGGCAGCCACTCAGCAAGAAGTTGCAGAGGCTTCTTCTTCCGTCCATCCTCCTAACAAGGAGTCCAGGAGTATGGACCAGTATGGGAAGCGTACCCTGTCTTCGGCGACCTTTACCTTGCGGTCGCTGAATTACCTTTGTCATTTCACTTGGCTCCAAAGAGATCTCCTTAAGGAGCTAGGAGATACTCTGACGGGTAACATTCCTGAGGTGGTAGCGCAGACGGTTAACGCCCAGTTGTCTACCCTTGGTTCCATTGTCAACTCGTCCATGAGGCTCATATCTTATGCAGCGAAGGCGTAGGGCAGCTAGCTCAGGTGTAGCTCTCAGAAGGCAAGCCTGGATGCACCTGTGTCATTTTGCGGAGGCTTTTAAGTCTTCCTTCACTGATGCCCCCTTTGACAGGTCCTCTCTCTTCGGGACCAAAGTAAAAGACACCCTCACCAGATGCGAACAGGAGGGAAAGACCCTGACTGCCGTAGGGGCCCGTTTTTCTCTCCCTTCTAGACCTTATCCCAAGGCTCAGAGAGGGGGGAAAATGTGGTTCAAGAAGTCTCGGAGGTCTTTCCCTGCAGCTCAAGGTGAGTCCCCCTCCAGAGGCAGAGGAGGGGGAAATTATTCTGGAAGACGCCGTCCTAGAGGCAGAGGAGGCCCCCGCAACTCGGGAGACCGCGATTCCTTTCGCAGATCTTCCTTTCAGCACTCCTGAGGCATTGCCCGACTGTGCTATTCCAGAGCCAGTCGGGGGCCGTATTTCATTGCATCCAGAAGCCTGGGAAAGCATCACCCAGGATCGTTGGGTGCTTCGAATAGTTACCAGAGGTTATGCTATTCCCCTTTTATCAACACCCCCTGCAGTCAGAAGGATCCCGGACATTCCACCCAGTCAACAGGATCAAGCAGCACTAGAAGTTGCAAAGCTGCTAAGAAAAGGAGTCATCCAACCAGTCCCCTCAGACCATATCGGATTAGGCACTTACTCAAGACTCTCTTTGGTGCCGAATCTGGAACCCATTCTGGAACTCAGCCGATTGAATCACTGTGTTCTGAAGTCCAAGTTCCGAATGGTCACACTTCAGTCCATTTTTCCATTGCTGGGAAAAGGAGTATGGATGTGCTCCATCGATCTCAAGGATGCGTACTACTACATCAAAATGGACAAGGCATCCAGGAGTCACTTACGCTTCCGGCTGGGAGCCAGTCACTTCCAGTTTCGCGCCCTGCCCTTTGGTCTCACCACAGCCCCCAGGGTGTTTACCAAGTGTTTGGCAGTGGTGATGGCTCACCTGAGACATCAGGGATTCCAGGTGTTTCCATATCTGGATGACTGGCTTCTCACCGCCCCCACCAGGCATCTTTTCATTCAAGCCAAGGAGACTACCATTGCACTTTACCATCATTTAGGAATTACTTTGAACTGGGAAAAGTCTGCCTTGCTGCCCTCACAGCATGTAGTCTTTATAGGTGCAGAGCTAGACTCTATTCAAATGTGAGCTTTTCTGCCACAAGAGAGAATAAGAGTGCTGCAGTCTCAGATCCATGCACTGTTGCCCCTCAGGAGAGTTCAAGCCAGGTCAGTTCTCCAGCTTCTGAGATCCATGGCAGCCACCATCATGCTGGTGCCTCTAACCAGGTTACATATGCGGATCCTACAGTGGCTCCTTTCGGTCCAATGGTGGTTTCAGAAACTTCCTCTTTCCCACCTGATACTTCTCACGGAACGATGCAAACAGGGCCTCCATTGGTGGCTATGTTCCACCAATCTGGGCAAAGGGAGGAGCTTGATTCCTATGTCTCCAGTGGCCACGGTGACCACGGATGCCTCCCAGATGGGGTGGGGGAGCATTATCTTGGCAGGACGGTCCAAGGCACGTGGCGAGATCACGAGGTACACCTGCACATCAATGTTCTGGAGATGAGAGCGGTGTTTCTAGCGCTGTGAGCACTACAAGACTCTCTTCCTCTGGGAATGATTGCGATTCTCTCGGACAGCATATCCGTGGTGTGGTACCTGAACAAGCAGGGGGGGGACCAAGTCTTATCCCCTCTACAGAGAGGCCATGTGAGTGTGGCATTGGGCAGTGTCTTCCCTATGGTTTTTAGTGGCAACGCAAATTCCGGGAAAGTCCAATGTGATAGCGGACAGGCTGAGCAGAGCTATTCTGATGCCTTACGAGTGGTCCCTGAACAGCCAAGTGGCGGTTCAAATTTTCAACAGGTGGGGTCAGTCTTACTGCAATCTCTTCGCCAGCCCCCTCAATGCCAAATGCAGCGAGTACTTCACTCTGATCCCCCCACAGGGGGAACCACCCAGGGACGCCCTAGTTCACGATTGGCCTCCCGGTCTGGTTTATGCTTTCCCTCCATTTCCTCTGTTACCAAGAGTGATTCAGAAAGCCATATCCTTGGGAAGCAGAATGATTCTGATTGCTCCACACTGGCCTCGACAAGTATGGTTCCCCTTTCTTCAGCAGTATGCAGAGGACGGTCCTTGGACTCTGGACCCAGTGCTAGACGTACTGATTCACATGTCAGGACAACTCCATCCCTCCCTGCGAACCCTCAGGTTGACAGCCTGGCTGCTCCACTTACCTCACTAGTTAGACGACATTCCTTTTCACCTGAGGTGGCACACATATTGTCTTCGTCTCACAAGTCTTCCACCAGAAGGATTTACTCCAGCAAATTGAAGAGATTCTCCATGTGGGCTCAGGCCCAAGGTTTGAACCCTTTCATAGCCCCAATTCCATCGGTCTTAAGATTTTGTAGTGATGCTTTTCCGACAGGGCTCTGCCCTAGCTACCATTAAGGTACAGCTGGCTGCAATTTCCAATTTTCATACATCTTACGAGCCCTCCCTTATGGGCCATAAATCCTGTAAGGCTTTCATGAAAGGAGCCTGGTTACTTCGCCCTCCTGTTTCCGAACCTGTCATGCCATGGGATCTAAACCTTTTGCTACAAGCCATCACTTCACCACCCTTCAAACCGGTTGCCACCTGTGAATTGAAATTTCTGTTGTGGAAGACGGTGTTCCTAATAGCCATTACATCGGCCAAAAGAGTATCAGAGCTTCAAGCGCTGTCCGTTAAACCTCCGTATTTGACCTTTCATAAGGACAGAGTTTCCCTGAGACTTAACCCGTCCTTCCTTCCTAAAGTGTCTTCCACTGTTAACCTCCATCAATCTATTGAGTTACCAGTGTTCTTTCCAAACTTCTCCAATAAAGCAGAGTTTAGGTTCCATCAGTTGGATGTGCACAGACAACTAAGATCCTATTTACACAGGACGAAGCATGTTAGGAAATCTGATCAGCTGTTTGTGTCCTTCTCAGAGAACAGAGACGGTTGTCCTATTTCCAAGTGCACTATTTCTAAATGGCTCAAAGATTGTATTTCCTTTATCTACTCGGCAGCAGGCAGAAATTTACCTTTTCCCGTCAAAGCTCACTCTACCGGGGCAATGTCTGCATCAATAGCTTACCATGCCAGGTTGTCATTGGATGATATTTGTGCTGCGGCCACCTGGGCCTGTCCTCACACCTTTATTACTCATTACAAACTGGACGTGGCTTCTAGGGGCTGGGCTTCCTTTGGTTCCACGGTTCTCAGGAGTATCTTTCTTTGAGCCTTCCAGGATAGAGGGTGCTGGGGACGCTGTCCCGTGAGTAAAGAATGTAGGCGAGATAGGACCACATAACACCAGTTAGTTATGTACTCACCATAACGATCGATGTATGTGGTCCATCTCGCCTACATTCTTACGTACCCTCCCACCTGCCCCCTTCCTACAGGATTTGGAGGAATGTTGGTAAGAACCCTTCAAGGTCAGTGTTTTTTTTCCTTCCTTCGGTTGGCATTACTTCCAGAGCTGGTTGTGTATGAGGCATGTCTGGTATGGTTGCAAACAAGATCTGGGGCTAGGGTGAGGTGCATCTTGGGATACCGGGTCAGCCCAGCCAATTAGAGACTTCGTGCTAGAAAATAAGTTGGCCGAGTCGGAGCCGATTCTCGACTCTGAACCCATGAGTAAAGAATGTAGGTGAGATGGACCACATGCATCGATCGTTATGGTGAGTACATAACTATCTGTTCTGCCTCTACATCGCAGGTTCCTGCTAAGCGTCGAGACCCAGAGCCTCAGATAACCCCTTAAGGTGAACCCTGCTTACTGAGACTTCACCACTGATGAAGTCCCCAGAAAGAGAGTTTTCAAGAGGAGGCATTTGGATTCCCCTCAGAAATCTTTGACATCAGACACTGACTTAGTGGAATCAGAAGGGTCCCCATGGTCCCCCTCGTAGGATGTCTCCTTTGCAGACATCCTGGAAATACTGAAACAGTGGGGTGATTGGCAGTCTGTTACCCCTACTGAGGATGAATCGGTGCTCTTGAAGGCCTTTGGGTCTCAACCTTCCACTCCTGTGTTACTCTGCCCTTCGACAAATTGATGGAACTGGTTGCTCGAAGGGCTTGGGAGTCCCCTGATTCCATGGAACCAGTCCCTCAGAGGCCCAATAAGTTAATCACTTCCCCTCAAGACAAATTGTTCCTCACTAAAGGAGTCCCTGTTGATGCCATGGTGGTGGCGGCGGCCACTAAGAAAGAGATGTCAGAGACCTCTTCTACTGTCCATCCTCCTAATAGAAATTCTAGGACTATGGACAGATATGGGAAAAGCATTTTTAGTTCTGCAATGTTTGCCATGAGATCGCTTATCTATTTAACCCATTTTACTCGTCTTCAACGAGATCTCCTCCAGGAACTTGGAGATACTTGAAAGGCTAACACAGATGAAGCTATTTCTGAGAAGGTGACAGCTCAGCTTTCTCCCCTTAATTCCATTGTCAACTCGTCCATGCGGCTCATTTTCTATTCAGCCGATGGGTCGAGTCGAGCAGCAGGTTCAGCGATAACTCTGCGGAGACATTCCTGGACGCGCTTATGCTCCTTTGCGGAAGCCTTTAAGTCTTCCTTTGTCAACACCCCATTTGATGGCTCTTCCTTGTTTGGGCTCCAAGAGTCGAGCAGCAGGTTCAGCGATAGCTCTGTGGAGATGGTCCTGGATGCGCTTATGCTCCTTTGCGGAAGCCTTTAAGTTTTCCTTTGTCAACACCCCATTTGATGGCTCTTCTTTGTTTGGGCTCCAAGTCAAAGAGACTCTCACTAGGTGTGAGCAGGTAGGAAAGACTCTGTCTGCCATAGGAGTCCGTTTTTCCACCCCTACTAGACCATACCCCAAAGAGCAGAAAGGTAGAAAAATGTGGTTCTGGATGTCCCAAGGAGCTTTCCAGAACAGACATAGTGAGCCCCCCTTCAGGGGCAGAGGAGGGGGCAATAATGGAAGATGCCACTTTGGCGGCAGAAGGGCTCCGCAAAACCAGGGCGACAGGGAGCAGTTCTCTGGCAAGCCTTATCAGCGCTCCTGAGAGGAGGCCCGACTGTCCTACTCTGGGGTCACTTGGCTTTGTACCCAGACGCAGATGCTTAGCTAGGAATTACATCAGATTCTTGGATACAAAGCATAGTTACCAGAGGTTACATCATTCCCTTTTCAGAGTCCCAGCCATTCAGAACAAGAATCCTAGATGTTCCACCCAGTCTGTGGGATCAAGCACCTATAGAAATCCAAAAGCTGCTAAAAAAGAGAGTTATCCAGCCAGTCCCGGTGGACCAGATAGGATGTTCATCGTGCATACAGCTGCAGTCATAACAGATGGGTTCTCCTGCCATTAGGCGGGTCCTCGGTCGGCCTAATTCCAAAGTCTAGGTCCGGCATCGGTTGTCATTGCTTCTTCCCTGACGTCAGAGCGACAGGGGTATAAAAGAACCAGACGACGACATTTTCTCCAGTCTTTCTTGCCGCGCGGTGCCCGAAGCAGAAGCAGTTCGCAAGTGCCGGTCAGCCAGCTCCTGAAATTACGAAAATTTTGCAACCGAAGTCTTCTTGAAAGCAAAGTACCCCGTTGGGGAAACTTTTCTTGCCTCAGACCGATGTCAGACAAAGTTAATAATTGTATTTCATGTGGGAAGCAAATACCGCATAAGGATTTTCATTCCCTCTGCATTCCCTGCTTAGGCCCAGACCACGATGTCTCGGTCTGTCATTTTTGTGCTACATTCAACAAACGCACCATTAAGCATTGGGCGGAGATCTCCCAGCATTTTTTTGGCAAAAAATTTAACTATATTATGTCATCGGATACTCCGACTCCAGTTTTGTCTAAAAAATGCAAAGATAAGGACCGACTCACGCCAAAGCCAACTACAGGTGGTCCGGTTCTCAGTGAGGCGCCTACGCAGCCCCTGCCTACCGACGACACTTCATTGGCGGTGTCTCCTGTACCCGAGGTCGCAGGCTCCTCGGTCCACACCCCGACTACAGATACCGAAGCCACTCTTGGTGGTGAAGCTCATAATGCAGACAGGTCTGCCTCCTCTCAAGGTGTCTTTAGACCTTCCTCTTCTTTTTCCATCAAGGCTTTCACTAAGTCTATAGCAGCTATGCATTCTAAGAGACAAGCTACACAGGGCCCTTCTCCAGGCCCCATGCCTAAAAAACAGATGCTTAAAATGGCAGAGGATTTAATTACCCTTATCAGGGGTTCTCAACCTCCCCCCCGGACAAAAGGCTCAGAGTGGAGGAAGAATCCCCCTCCTCTGACCAGGCCTCCATTATTTCAGAGCACTCGGATGAGCAGGAACATTCTTACTCCCCTTTTGAAGATTCTGATGCAGAGGAGTCCATTCCCTCTGTCTCCCCCCAGAGGATTACTCATTTGGGGAAACCTTGCATACCTTAAGGGAACACTTCCACTGGGAAGGCCAAGAGTACTCAGATTCCAAGAAAAGGCTTAGGGATTTTCTCTTACTATCTCAGCACAGGCCTGTCTTAGACATACTAGATGATGTGTACTCGGAGGCCTGCCTTAACCCAGATTCTTTACCTCCAGCCCCAGTCAAGCCTGACAGGTACTACCGGGTTCCTGACTCACACCAATTTTATACAAAGCCATGCTGACCCAGAAACTATCTCACAGGGCCCCAAGGGAATTAAGGCCTCCACTGCTAAAAATCCATTACCTTCCGAGAGAGATTCCAGATCCTTAGAAAGGTGGGGAAAAAAGGTCGGCCACCTTAACCATGAGGGCATTAAACTGCCAGTTCCATATGCTAAAGTACCAACAGTTTCTGTTATCACAGTTGAGAAGTAAAATGTCACAACCTGAACAACCAGACTTAAAGGAGTTGCAGGATTTGATGCATAGTGCAGAACAAGTGGGTTAACATACCTTGCAATGTGGTTTTGATGCTCTAGAGGCCTCATGTAGAGCTGCTGTTACAGGATCAGTCATACGTAGACATGCCTGGCTCAAGGAGCAAACCTTACCAGATCATGTCAAAGCTAAATTACTAGATGCCCTTCTACAAAAGGATGTATTATTTGGTGTTAAAGCTGAGGAGGTATTAAAGAAAATGGAGGAAAAGGCTAAATCAATGCAAACAGTGAAAGATTTTCTACAGGTACAACCTCCACGTTTCAGTAGAAATTGGCCTTCCAAAAATTGGTCCTTTCCAGACACGGACAGACCCCAAAGAGGTAGATACAGGCACCCGAGGGGCAGAGGGCAATCTCAAGGATCGTTTAGAGGCAGACAATGGCAAGCTCCTACACAAAGAGATGGTGAGGATAGTTCGCAGCCATTCAGAAAGCAAGCCCAATGACCTTCCCCTTTGCATGCCAAGCAAGGCTCAAATGGCAGCACCCTTAGGCGGAAAACTGGCATTATTTTCAAAAAATTGGCATATTGTCACAAAAGACAAATGGATCCTGGACATTATAAACAGAGGCTACAGATTCCATTTCCACACCCTTCCAAAAATGAGAGGCATGCCAAACCTGCCACACAATCAAAGGGCAGAGGCACAAAGACAAATTTCAGATCTCATGGACATGAAAGCTATTCAAGAGGTGCCTACTCACGAACAAGGTCAAGGTTTTTATTCCAGACTATTCCTGGTACCAAGGAAGGGAAAAGATTGGAGACCTATTTTGGACCTATCCATCCTAAACACATTTTTACTCGTACCAAAATTCAAGATGCTCACATTACAGCAGCTTCTTCCCATGCTGGGCAAGGAGTCTTGGCTGGTAACATTGGACCTCAAGGAGGCATACCTGCACGTCCCAGTCAGACAAAATTGCAGAAGATACCTCAGATTTCTTGCAGGTTCAACCCATTATCAATTTTCTGCATTTCCCTTTGGCTTATCTACTGCGCCCAGAGTATTCACGAAATGCCTGGCATCAGTAATTGCCTACTGCAGACTTCAAGGGATACAAATATACTCATATTTGGACGACTGCCTGATCCAAGCGGACAGCAAGCACATACTTCTGAAACATCTGGCTTTTGTAATAATGTTGTTGAATTCTCTGGGATACACAGTCAGCAAAAAGAAATCAAGACTAATACCCTCTCAGAAAATAATTTTCCTGGGTGCCAACTTGGACACAAACACCCAGATGGCCTACTTCACGCCAGAGAAGCGGGGGCAACTAACTCAGTACTTCAGAACACTAGCAAATTTCACCAGGCTGACTGCAAGGAAAATCCTGCAGGCTCTGGGATTCATGGCATCTTGCATCCTACTAATCCCATGTGCAAAGCTGCATATGAGGAAACTTCAATGGTACCTGAAAAACCTATGGTCTCAACACAGCCACAGTTTGGAAACAATAATACCACTAATTCCATGTCTTCAAAAGGAATTTCTGTGGTGGGCTCAAGCATGCCAAACAAACACAGGTCTCCCATTCTGCAAGCCTCAAGCAAATCAAGTCATCACAACAGACACCTCGGACTACGCCTGGGGGCGCACATGACAGATCAGTGCATTCAGGGCAAATGGTCCCAAAAAGAAAAGCACCTTCACATCAATCAAAAGGAAATGCTAGCAGTAATAAATGCTATTATAGCTTTCAAAGACCTTCTGCATCCAGGTCAATTGTTGATAAGGACAGACAATGCCACAGTAATGTGGTACATAAACAAACAGGGAGGAACCCATTCATACCCCCTATGCAGGCTGGCCATGTCACTTTGGAACATGGCTCTGGAATTACAAATCGAACTTCAAGCACAGTACTTGCCAGGCAAGGTAAACACGCTGGCAGACAACCTAAGCAGAAATATGACAGATCCACACGAATGGAAGTTGCATCCTCAAGTTTTTACAGAGATAATTCAAGCATGGGGAAGGCCAGACATAGATCTCTTTGCCTCCCACAAAAATCACCAAATGACAAAATTCTGCTCAAGGACTTTTCATCCAAAGGCCTGGAGAGTGGATGCTCTCTCTTTCAGTTGGACAACAATGACAGTTTATGCCTTTCCACCTCTTCCTCTGCTGCCCAAAGTTCTATTAAAAACCAGAGCAGACAGACCAAAGATGATTCTCATTACTCCAGACTGGCCAAGACAGCACTGGTACCCACTCCTGAGGAGCCTGACGCATTCCCCGCCATGGGCCCCACCTCTAATGCCTCTTCTTCTGACTCAGCACAGCTTCAAAACTCTTCACAGTCAGCTGAAAACACTCAATCTGGCCGCATGGAAGATTCTTTAACATTACAACAGACCCTACTCTCCAAGGAGGTGCAGGATGTCATTTTGGAGGCCAGAAGGCCGTCTACTAGAAAAACTTACTCCGCAAAATGGAAACGGTTTTGTGCCTGGAATGAGAAAAAGGGCCAGAATCCTGGAAAACTGAATTTACCTCAAATATTACAGTATCTAGCTGAGCTGCTAAGCAGTGGACTTTCATTCTCCTCCATCAAAATCCATGCCTCAGCCATTTCTGCAGAATACAACACTGATCCACCTTTATTCTCTCACCCCCTTTTAAGACAGTTCCTCAGAGGGCTAAGAATATAAAACCCCAAGGAAACAACCAATACCTGCTTGGGACCTCAATTTCATTCTAGAAAAGCTGACCTTGCCTCCTTTTGAGCCAGTTGCCTCAACAGATTTGCAATATTTGTCCTGGAAAACAGCTTTCCTTCTGGCTATCACCTCAGCTCATAGGGTATCGGAACTACAAGCCCTCATGGCTGTGCAGCCTTTTATCATCTTCCATCAGGACAGAGTTTCCTTACGAACCAACCCGTCCTTTATGCCAAAGGTGGTATCCAGGGTAGCTTTAAATCAGGCTATACACTTACCTACCTTTTACCCTAATCCTCAAAACAAAGGGGAGAGACTTCTACATTCCTTGGACATCCATAGACAGCTGCGTTATTATTTGGACAGAACAAAGCCTTTCAGAAAATCAGAACAGCTCTTTGTGTCCTACGCTATAGGATTTCCAAACAAACAATTTCAAAATGGATAGCCCACTGCATACACTTTTGTTACTCTTTTCATGGTAAAACTGTACCTGCAGGCATCAGATCTCACTCCACAAGGGCCACAGCTACCTCTGCAGCTTTCCTCAGAGGAGTTCCTACCAAAGATATTTTGGAAGCAGCCACTTGGAGTTCTGTGCATACCTTCTCCATGCACTACCACCTACCATTATACTCCAGAACTAGAGCAGGCTTTGCCACTGCAGTCTTGCAGGGCATCCTGGCTCCTCCTAGTTCCACCTAGTACCTACCACCCCTTTCTTAGCTTTGGGATTCTACCCATCTGTTATGACTGCAGCTGTATGCACGATGAACATAGTACAGTTTTGTACCTACCACAAATGTAGATGTTCGAGTGCTAATACAGCTGCAGTCCAGGTTTCCCTCCCTCCTTCCCCTCTTGGGACAGGCCTTTTGGCTAACACCTCCTCATACAACCTGATTGGGGTATTCATTTATGGTGTATTTGCTTGCAACTACTGTATTTTGATTATATGGCATTGTTTATTACACAAATTTATGTATTGCCTTCCTTCTGGGGGCACCTGACATCTGGGGCAAGAAAAACTGAAGAAAATGGCGTCGGCTGGTTCTTTTATACCCCTGTCACTCTGACGTCAGGGAAGAAGTGACGACAACCGACGCTGGACCTAGACTTTGGAATTCGGCCGACCGAGGACCCGCCTGATGGCAGGAGAACCCATCTGTTATGACTGCAGCTGTATTAGCACTCGAACATCTACATTTATAGTAGGTACAAAACTGTACTATCTGGAACTTAATCCAGATTCTTTTTAGTTCCAAAGAAAATGGGGGACTGGAGGCCCATTTTAGACCTCAGCAAGCTCAATGCTTTTGTAAAGAAGGAAAAGTTCCGGATGGTCACGTTTCATTCGATACTCCCGTTCCTGGGAACGGGCGATTGGATGTGCTGTTTAGATCTCAAGGATGCGTACTACCACATCAAAATGGCCAGACCATCCAGTGATCATTTGCGTTTCCAGCTGGGGGCCAGTCACTACCAATTTCGAGCACTGCCCTTTGGTCTCACCTCAGCCCCTAGAGTGTTCACCAAATGCATGGCAGTGGTTACGGCTCACCTGAGGCATCTAGGATTCCTGGTGTTTCTGTATCTGGATGACTGGCTCCTATCCACCACCACCAGGCATCAATTCATTCTTTCCAGGGATCATATGATCAATCTCTGTTCTCGGTTAGGAATAACCATAAATTTCGAAAAGTCTGCCTTATTACCATCGCAGCATATCTCCTTTATCGGAGCAGACCTAGACACCACCACCGCCTTGTGACGGCTTGCACCTGTCACCCCTGGGATTCCGGATATTGGCAAAGGCTCTTGCCACCCCCATAGTGCCTTTTTTAGGCAAGGCTCAAATTCTAAACCTTCCACCCTAGAACACAAAAAAGGAAAAAAACTAAGGGTAATGCTGCTCAATGCCAGAAGTCTCAATCTCAAAATGCACTCACTCGAGGCCCTTCTCAGTATGGAGAACATCGATGTCTGTGCTGTGACAGAAACCTGGTTCAAGGCTCCTGAGAGCACCCCAGCACTATCAGGTTTTACCTCATATCATGCTCCGCCCCAAAATCCGGACAATACCAAGAAAGGAGGGGGTATCCATATTCATCAAGGATACTTACACCTCAAGATTGGTGGCAACGACGATGCATTGGAGACCATCCAGGTGCAGTTAACCATAGGCAAGACTGCTCTACAAATTGTAGCATGTTACAGGCCACCCTCACAAACTCAGGAATCTCACTTGGCCTTCCTGAAAACACTGGAGGGAATAAATGTATCCCCTAATACCATCATACTAGGTGACTTCAATTACCCAAATATAGACTGGGAATGCTACTCAAGCCCAAACACCCTGGCCCAAAAGTTCCTGGAATTCATAAACTCAAATGCCATGGAACAACTAGTCACTATCCCCACAAGAGGAGAAAACATACTTGATCTCATCATCACGAACATGGGAGCAAAATGTTCAACACCAGAAGTATACCCTCACTGGTGAGATCAGATCACAAACAAATCTCGCTGGAGGTCCTCATCCCACCCTCCTGAAACAAAAAAAGACCACAGTAAAGAACTTCTCGAAGCAGACTTTGCACTTCTAAAGACTAGTGTGGTCTCCTTTAAGGCCCTGAGCCGGGCGGAAAATAGTACTCTAGCCGCTGAATCACTTACAAATGCCTTCTACCAGCACCTGCAGGACTGCGTGGATAAGGCAATCCCAAGCAAAACAAAGACTCTTTGTACCAAAGGCAAGTCCAGTCTGGTGGACCCCAGCCATAAACAAACTCTACAACAAAAGGAGGAAGCTACTACATGATAGAGCAAAATCCTTGAAAGGTAAGACCTTTGATCACTATAAGTAAAAAGCTGAGAGCCTCATAAAATCATCCAAAGCAAATTTTGAGAGAAGAATAGCTAAAGACTCTAAAGACAATCATAAGGCCTTCTTTAGCTATGTTAGAAACCTGGGAGGAAACTCCCAGATATGCTCAGAATTAGTTCAAAATGATGAGAAGATTACTGATCCTACAGACATTGCCAACATACTGGCTGACAGGTTCAGTGCAAACTTCCCCTCCCCCAAAAGGAGAGATATCTATACCAACAGATTGCAGACCCCAAACATCTCTAATGCCCAAGTGAGAACGGCCTCAAAGGCAAAACACAGCATCCATGGGACCTGATGGTGTCCCCGGCTGTGTGCTACATGCACTCAACGAGGAATTAAATCCTCAGTTAGGACAGCTGTTTAATCGTAGCCTCACCTCAGGATACGCACTCCAGGAGTGGCGCAGCGACTGTAGTCCCACTTCACAAAGGCGGTGCCTCCACCGACCCTGGAAATTACCGACCCATTAGCTTGACAAGCCTTATCTGCAAAGCCATGGAGAGGATCATAATGGATCTCATAAATAAAGACATAGGGAATTTGCAGACTCTGGATCCAACCCAGTTTGGCTTTGTCAAGGGCAGGTCATGCCTTTTAAACTTGGTTGACTTTTTCAAACAGTCACCAAGGCCATTGATGAGGGAAAGGCAGTCCATACAGCCTACCTCGATCTGGCTAAGGCCTACACAATACGCCACTCGGGTATCATTGAAAAACTCATCAGCCTAAATGCTAACCCATACATCACAAGATGGGTTGCAAACTGGCTGAGTGACAGAACCCACAGGGTCAGAGTTGCCGGTGCCATGTCTGACTCTAAGCCTGTCTCAAGTGGTGTCCCACAGGGCTCAGTCCTGGGCCACTCTTGTTTGGCATCTACTTTTCAAGTACAAGCAAACACGGAGGGTTATGGCTGACAAAGTTTGCAGATGACTGCAAACTGGGTCAGAAGTCGAAAACACATCTGACACAGATATCCTTCAGAAGGGTCTCACAGATACGGATAACTGGTGCCAGAGCCACGGCCTAAAGTTAAATGCCAAAAAATGCATAGTCATACCCTTCGGGAAAAACAAGGTTACCCCTAGCTACCATATAGGTGGAAATCCACTGAGCACAGAAGAGGTTATTAGGGACCTGGGGACCCAGGTTGACAGCAGTCTGTCATTCGACACCCATGTTGCAAAAATAGTTAGGAAGACCTTCTACATTGCCCACCTTATCATGAAGGGATTCACATCTAGATCAAGAGAGGTCATAGTCTCCTATATTCATCACTCATCCGACCAATGATTGAGTACAATGCCCCATTGAATGTATCTGACCCGACACTTGCAGCAGCTGGAGAGGCCACAAAAGTTCCTCACCAAGAGGATTATGGGTCTCAAAAATCTGACCTATGCTGCCAGACTGAAAGAACTCCAACTCTATTCAGTCGCCACCTTGCTCAGGGTGACCTGTGCCTGACATACAAGGCATTATCAAACCCTGACTTGATGTACATGCTTCACCTCAAAAATCTAGATCCATCAGAGCCACAAGAGCGGAGACCTAAACCTTGACACGGCCATTAATAGAACGTGCTGGAGGGATAGATTCATTACCCAAAGACTCCTATGCTGTGGAACAAAATCCCGGTATATGTGAGGCAAAGCACCTCGCTGGCTTTGTTTAAGAGAAATCTTGACCAATGGATGGGAGATCGCAAGTATACCCCAGGGATTACCTCAGTGTCACTGCTCGACAGAGGCACAGCAAAATAATGGGCATAGTTCCCCAAACCTAAGGGGTGGCGTAAGCCACAAAACTATGGGCTAGGCTTGTAAATGCCCTCGGGCAGATAGCCTAGTATGAACCTATGAACCTATGAACCTATGAACCTTGGTCAGATTTCCTCAAGAAAGAGTTATCTCTCTACGAAATCAGGTGTCCCACTTACTAAAAGAAAAGAGAGTACCTGCCTTTCAGGTTTTAAAGCTATTAGGCACCATGGCAGCTACCCTCATAATGGTTCCTCTGGGACAGTTGCACATGAGGATACTCCAATGGTTGCTTTTCAGCCAGTGGTCTTATCAACAGCTCTCAATGTCTTTCAAGATCCTACTGACAGACACTTGCAAGAAGGACCTTCTCTGGTGGTTGAACAGTCACCAGGTGATGATAGGTCGACCATTTGTACTTCCCCCTCCCATAGCCACAGTGACCATGGACGCTTCCCTGATAGGATGGGGGTCTTTTTCAGGGAAGAACTGCCCAAGGTACCTGATCAGAGATGGAATCTCATTTGCACATCAGTGTCCTGGAGTTGAGAACGGTGCCTTTAGCGGTGCAGCACTACCATGACTCCCTGCCTCGGGAGACAATTGCGATCCAGATGGACAACATGTCGGTGGTTTGGTACATCAACAAACAGAGAGGAACCAAGTCTTACCCCTTATGCCGAGAAGCCTTCAGAATTTGGCAGTGGGCTGTATCCACTGGGCACTTTCTGATAGCAACGCACATCCCAGGGAAATCCAACGTGATAGTGGACAAACTGAGCAGAGCAATTCTGTTGCCCCACGAGTGGTCCCTCAAAGAAAAAGTGGTGGAAATGATGTTCCACAGATGGGACCAGCCTTGCTGCAACCTTTTTGCATCCCCACTGAATGCCAAATGCAGAAGCTACTTTGCCCTGAATCCTCCTCCGGGGGGACAGCCCAAGGGATTCATGCATACAAAATTGGCACTCGGGTCTCCTTTATGCCTTTCCTCCAACCCCGCTGATCCCCATATTTTTACAGAAAGCAAAAAGCTCGGGAAGGATAGTTATTCTGATAGCCCCTTTTGGTCTCGGCAGATGTGGTTCCCCTTCCTTTATCAATATCAACTGGAAAAACCTTGGTTTCTGGACCCAGTGCCAGACCTTCTGACTCACTCATCAGGAGTTCTTTACCCCTCTCTTCAGTCCCTCAAACTGACAGCTTAGCTGCTTCACTTCCCAACCTAGCCAGGTCATATAATTTGTCTTACGCGGTGCAACATATTCTAGTCTCTTCTCATAAAGTCTCCACCAGACAACTGTACAGCAGCAAATGGAAGCGTTTTGTTTATTGGGCCTCTCAACATGATGTTGATCCCTATGTCGCTCCTATTGATAGTGTTCTGGAGTTTCTGACTATGCTTTTTCACGAAGGTGCAGCAGCAGCCATTGTAAGAGTTCAATTGGCTGCAATATCCACCTGGGATTTGAGGGCTCTAATCTTCTCTCTCACAGATTATGTAAAGCCTTTCTGAAAGGGACTCATCACCTTAGGCCACCTGTCAGACAACCAATTGCCCCCTGGAATCTAAATTTAATACTATCGCAGCTTATGCTTCCCACCTTTGAACCTGCATCTTCTTGTTCCTTGAAGTTCATTTCTTGGAAAATAATATTCTTGGTGGCTATTACCTCAGCTCGTAGAGTTTCGGAACTACAAGCTGTTTCTATCAGGCCACCGTATCTGTTTTTTCCTCCCAACAGAGTGTCTCTCAGGACAAATCCCACCTTTCTTCCTAAGGTCTGCTCCAAGGTTAATTTGAACCAGTCTATTGAGCTGCCTACCTTTTTCAGACAACATTTGAATAAATTAGAATGTATGTTACATAAACTTGATGTTCACAGACAATTGAGGTTTTATTTGGACAGAACAAATGAGTTTAGGAAATCGGAACAACTCTTTGTTTCTCATGCAGACAATAAAAAGGAGCTGCCTGTAGCAAAAGTTACATCGTCTAAGTGGTTATCTGATTGCATAAAATATATATATATATTCATCAACCAACCAACCTTTAGAGCATAGTGTGAAAGCACATTCCACCAGGGCTGTGTCTACATCTCTGGCTCATGCAGCCCGTTTGCCTTTGGACAATATTTGTGCAGCTGCTACTTGGTCCAAACCTCATACGTTTATCACTCATTACAAAGTGGACAGGGCCTCCAGGGACAGGGCTTCCTGTGGTTCCACTGTTCTCAGGAATGTACTCCCGTGAGCCACCCAGGATTAGGGTGCTTGGGACGCTACTCACGTGTAAGAACAAACGGCGAGATTGAACAACTTCACATAAAGAAGTTATGTTCTTACCATAACGTTCCATGTGAGTTGTCCATCTCGCCTTTGTTCTTACATTCCCTCCCACCTTCCCCTTCCAGGTTCTTGAAGAACGGGTATGACTGATGGTCTGGTTGGTCTAACTAGTGTCCTTTACTCCAGCCAAAGTATTTCTTATCAAATTGTAAATATATGTATATATGCATATATTTTTGGCATATTGGTATGTTTAGTTGTATTCTTTCTTGCTGGGTTCAGCAAACTAGATCTGAGGTTAGTCAGAGAGCATCATGGGACAGGGACTGTGCCTCAAGCTACTCAGAGATCTTGAGCTTGGAAAGTGGCCGACTCGGAGCCGATGGATCGGCTCCGTACCCACGTGTAAGAACAAAGGTGAGATGAACAACTCACATGGAACGTTATGGTAAGAACATAACTTCTTTTTAATAAAACCACCAGAAGACATAATGTTCTAGATCTAGTCCTCAATAAATATTACCTTTACATGAATTGTTCACCTGGTCTATCCTGCCACAGAAATTTCAGACCATTATGACATTTGCCTTCAAAATCAACAGAGCCTGTGAAACCAGCATCTCTGCATTTAAGGATTTCAGATAACCAAATATCATGCAGTTATACGACAACATCTCAAAACAGCACCAGCTCAGATTCTTGGCACAACATTCATATGAGTTCTATACCCAGTTAGGTAAATGCATAGAATTACCAGTTTTAGCCAGAGAAAAATACAGTGAAAAATTCAAGAACAAAACACACTGGAAGAGCACCAGCATAAATGCGCTTTAAAACTCCTTAAATTGTGCAGTAGATACAAAACTCTTCATAACAAAGATAGCATAAAAAATATTACCAAGGAAGTAAAAAATGGTATTAGGAATAGTAAAGCAACCCAGGAACTTTGCAGCTAAGGATAACAACAAGTCCTTCTTTACTCCCATTAGCAAACTATGGAGCATTACTCACAAAGTTCAAAGCTTATGCTATTCCAAGACAAAGTACATTGCCAGTGTACTAGCAAACAAATCTGGTGTAATCATCATCCTCAAAAATTCTGTCTAGACACATCCCAGAATTGCTTACACCCCTATCATAACCAAGGAACATATTCTGAAAATGGTATCAAAGTCCAGAAAAAGTTCCTCTGTTGGACATGACAACATACTAGGATGTTTAATAAATAGTGCCAAACATGCTTTTTGCATACCTTTCCCCAAATTATGTAAGCCAAGTAGCTACAGGAATTGAGTTTGAATTATGATGGATCACAGGGGTGGTGCTCCTCTGCAAGGATATCCCCCATCATGAGCCCCAGTAATTGTAGACTAGTCAGTCTTATGAGCCTTATCTGCAAAGCTGTGGAACTTATTACACAACTGAGGTCATCAGTTATGATATCAAAAATGTCATTAGCCTGGAACTCCCTCAATGGTTTGTCTTCATTAAAGTGAAATATTGCCTATTAAATCTAGTTAACTTCTTTTACAGGGTCACACAGGGTATTGACAGTGATCATGCAGTTCGAACAGTGTAGCTTGACATAGGCAAAGTGTTTGACACCATAGCCCATCCTGCCATTGCAAGCAAGCTGAATGCTTTAACTGTAGATCTTTATGTGGTACAGTGGATAGCAAATGACTAAAAGGCAGAACCCATATGGTTTGCATTGAGAGTGCTTCATATGAAAGTATGAAGGTAACCAGTGGAGGCTCACCACTTTGTATTGGGACTCCTCCTTTTCTGCATGTATTTTTGTGATGTTCATCGTGTTTCACTGTTGCAGTCATCACTGTTGGGTTCTCCTACTGGCAGGCAGCCCTCAGTCGGCCAGAATCCCAAAGTCTGGGTCCGGCATTGGCTGCAGTCGCTTCCCCCCTGATGTCAGTGCGCCAGGGGTATTTAGGCTCCAGCCGACGCCATTTTCCTCAGTCTTTCTTGCGGCACGGTGCCCGAAGCAGAAGCAGTTCGCAAGTACCGGTCCGCTGACTCCTGAGATTTTCATGTGCGAATTTCAGACCTGAAGTCTTCATCATAAAGCTACCCTGTTGGGGAAACTTTTTTCTTGCTCCAGACTGATGTCTGAAAAAGTTAATAATTGTATTTCTTGTGGGAAGCAAATACCTCATAAGGATTTCCATTCTTACTGTATTCCTTGCCTAGGCCCTGACCACAATGTAGCTAGTTGTCGGTTTTGTGCTAGATTTAACCAATGCACTATAAAGCGTCGGTATGATTTTGCTTTTTATTACTTTGGGAGACGATTTAATTATAAAATGTCATCGGATTCTCATCCGACAACTGGAATTTACAAAAAAAGAAAAGAAAAGGACAGACCTCCGAGGTCCAAAACGGACGACGATATTTCTCCAGAGCCAGTTGCCGGTTCGTTGGTCGTCAGTGAGGCGCTTTCACAGCCCCTGATGTCCACCAGTTTGGAACCGCTAGCCGATACCGACTCCCACGAGGAGCCAATGAGGTCATCAGAATCTCAAGGGACAGGACCTTCGGACAATGTTCCCTCAGATGGGTCCAGAGCCGCTGTGCAGGCACTGGCTTTTGAGGGAGTTTTCAGGCCTACACAACTGCATGTAAAGATGGCTTCAGCTTCAAAGACAAAGACTAAAACACCAGCAAAGACAAAGAAACAAGTACAGACCTCTGCTGACCAGGCCTCCAGACCACAAAAACAAATGCTCAAAATGGCTGAAGACCTGTTGACTATGATCAGGGGATGTTCATCGTGTTTCACTGTTGCAGTCATGACTGTAGGGCTCTCCCCTGCTGGCAGGCAGTCCTCGGTCGGCCAGAATCTCAAAGTCTGGGTCCGGCGTCGGCTGTTCAGCCATGCTCCCTGACGTCAGAGCGCCAGGAATACAAAGCTGACAGCCGACGCCATGTTCTCCAGTCTTTCTTGCCGTGCGGTGATAGCAGTTCGCATTTGCCGGTCGGCTGACTCCTGACAATTTTTGCTAAACGTACTTCAGTCTGAAGACTTTCTTCTCCTACTCAAAGCTAAGTACCCCGTTGGGGAAACTTTTTTCTTGCTCCAGTCCGATGTCAGAAAAAGTTAATAATTGTATTTCTTGTGGGAAGCAAATACCTCATAAGGATTTTCATTCTTACTGTATTCCTTGCTTAGGCCCTGACCACGACGTAGCTAGTTGTCGGTTTTGTGCTAGATTCAATCAACGTACGATTAAACGAAGGTACGATTTTGCATTTCATTACTTTGGTAGGCGCTTTAATTACAAAATGTCGTCGGATTCGGTTCCAGCTACCGGAGTTTACAAACGACGCAAGGATAAAGACAGGCCTCCGAGGTCCAAATCGGGCGATATTGTACAAGCAGAGCCAGCTTCAGGTTCAGCCGTCGTCAGTGAGGTGCTTTTGCAGCCCCTGTCGTCGGCCATTTCGGAACCAATGGTCAAAACGGACTCCCACGAGGAGCCAACTAGGCCTTTGAATATTTCTATTGCAGGACCTTCGGACAATGCTCCTTCGGATGGGTCCGGAGCCGCTGTGCAGGTACCGGCTTCCGAAGGGGTTTTCAGGCCTACTCAGCTTCTAATAAAGGCAAAGACAAAGGCAAAGACTCCTTCCAAATCAAAGACTACAGCTCAGGCCTCTTCTGATCCGGCACCCAAGTCTCAGAAACAGTTACTTAAGATGGCGGAGGACTTACTTACTATGATTAGGGGTTCACATCCCCCTCCAGATAAAAGGCCGAGGCAGGAAGTGTATTATGACTCCTCTGATCAGGCTTCTGTTTCTTCAGTTTCTTCTTCTGATCAGGAATATTCCTTCCCTCCTTATGAGGATTCTGATGCTGAGGAATCCATTCCTTCAGCTTCTCCCCCTGAGGATTTCTCTTTTGGGGAAACTTTACATGAAATGAGGGAACATTTTCACTGGGAAGGACAGGAGTACTCAGAATCTAAGAAAAGACTTAGGGATTTTCTTCTTCTTCCCCAACATAGACCCCTGGCTATCCCTCCAATTGTGGATATTGTGGATGATTCTTTTTCAGAGGCTAACTTAACTCCGGACTCTTTTCCTCCAGCTCCTGCTAAGCCAGACAGATATTATAGGGTTCCTGATTCCCACCAGTTTTTGTACAAGAATCCTACTGCTGATCCTGAAACCATTTCTCAGGGTCCTAAGGGGGTTAAGGCCGCTACTGCTAAAAATCCCATTCCCACTGAGAAGGATTCCAGATCTTTAGAAGGATGGGGCAAAAAAGTGTACACTTCTGCTACTTTATCTATTAGGGCTTTAAACTGTCAATTTCATATGCTGAAATACCAGCAATTTCTTCTGTCTGTTTTGAAACAAAAGCTAGCTTCCATTTCTGCCTGTGCAGATGATAAGGAATTACATGACTTAATGCATGCCACTGAACAAGTTGGGAAGCATGGTTTACACTGTGGATTTGATGCCTTGGAGGCTTCTTGTAGGGCTGCTGCCTCTGGTACAGTCATTAGAAGGCATGCTTGGTTAAAGGAACAAAACTTGCCAGATCAAGTAAAAGCTAAGTTATTGGATGCTCCTGTCGTGCATAATGTTTTGTTTGGACCTAAGGCTGAAGAGGTGATAAGGAAGATGGAGGAGAAGGCAAAATCTATGCAAGCAGTTAAAGATTTCTTACAAGTACAGCCACCCAGATTTAGTAGGAATTGGCCTACAAAAAATTGGTCTTTTCCCAATTCAGACAGGCCTCAGAGGGGTAGATACAGATGCTCCCGAGGAAGGCCTCAAACGCAAGCCTCTTATAGACCAAGACAGCGGACTGCTTCCACCCCTAGGGGAGGAGAGGACAGGTCGCAAGCTCATAGAAAACAGGCTCAATGACTCCCTCTGTTGGGCTGCAGGAACTTCTTGCCTGGAAGCCCCACTCGGAGGAAAACTTTCTCTTTTTCACCTAAATTGGACTCCTATAACCCAAGACAAGTGGGTTCTGGATGTGGTTTCAAGAGGTTACAAATTCCATTTTCATACCCTACCAAGACCAAGCGGATGGCTGGATCTTCCAAAACATCAATGGTTAGAGGCCTTAAACCAGGTGGAGGCTCTCTTGGCTATGAAAGCCATAGAACTGGTTCCACTTATAGAGATGGGACAAGGTTTTTACTCAAGGCTCTTTCTAGTCCCCAGAAAGCAAAATTCATGGAGACCCATTCTGGATCTGTCAGTCTTGAACACTTTTCTCGAGATACCAAAATTCAAGATGCTTACTCTACAGCAGCTACTTCCAATGCTGACCAAAAATGCATGGATGGTAACTTTGGATTTAAAGGAGGCATATTTACACATTCCCATCAGGCAGGAATGCAGAAAATACCTCAGGTTCAGGGCCGGATCGAGACACTATCAATTCTCTGTGCTGCCCTTTGGATTGTCTACTGCGCCAAGGGTCTTCACCAAATGCCTGGCTCCACTAGTAGCTTATTGCAGACTCAAGGGAATTCAGATTTACCCTTATCTGGACGATTGTCTAATTCAGGCAGACAGCAAGGATGTCTTACTCCAGCATTTAGAATTTGTTCAGAACCTTCTCAAGTTCCTGGGATTCTCTGTAAACATAAAAAAGTCAAATTTGACACCCTCACAACAGATAACTTTTCTGGGTGCTCTTCTAAACACCACAACCCAGATGGCCTTTCTGACATCCGAAAAACAATTACAGCTGGCTTCAACTTTCAAAACCTTGGCAACTTTAACTCAGCTTTCTGCAAGGAAATTCCTGCAGGCTTTGGGCTACATGGCCTCCTGCATCCTTCTTGTACCATATGCAAGACTACATATGAGGAAAATTCAGTGGTACCTAAAAAGTGTATGGTCTCAGCATTGCCACAGTTTAGACATACAGATCACCATCCTGCCTTGTCTCCAAAAAGAATTCCTTTGGTGGTCCAAGGCATGTACTCTAAACATAGGAAAACCCTTTAGTCTGCCTCCAGCCACTCAGATACTAACCATGGACACTTCAGATTATGCATGGGGAGCCCATTTTCAGGGCAACTGTCTGCAGGGCCTTTGGACAAAGGATCAGAAGCTCCTGCATATCAATTTAAAGGAAATGTTAGCCGTACAGAATGCTCTATTGGCTTTCAGGAATCTTCTACAACCAGGACAGCTACTAATACAGACAGACAACACCACAGTTATGTGGTACATAAACAAGCAAGGGGGATCTCATTCCTATCCCCTTTGCAGACTAGCCATGAATCTATGGAACACAGCTCTAGCTTGCAAACTGGACCTTCAAGCTCAGTTTCTACCAGGGAAGCAAAACTTCCTGGCAGACAGTCTGAGCAGAAACCTGTTGGATCCACACGAATGGATGCTGGACACCGAAATATTCAGGATGATTACAGCAATCTGGGGATGTCCTCACATAGACCTCTTTGCATCCCATCTCAATCTTCAACTACAGATTTTTTGCACCAGGACTTTCCACAATCTAGCTTGGAAAGTGGATGCACTATCATTCAGTTGGAGAAACCTCTCGGGGTATGCCTTCCCGCCTCTACCTCTTCTTCCACGGGTGTTATTAAAGATCAAACAGGACAAGCCCAAGATGATAATTTTGCTGGCCCCAAATTGGCATCGACAATTTTGGTACCCAACTCTGAAAAACCTTTGTCTGGAGCCCCCTTGGGTATTACCACAGACTCCGAACCTTCTGTCCCAGCACCAGGGTCAGGTTCTGCACTCCCATGTCAAAACTCTCAGCCTGGCGGCCTGGTTAATCCAGAGTCCTTGATTCATTCTCTCCTACCCAAGCAGGTTATGGATGTCATTTTAGAAGCCAGACATTCTAGCACTAGAAAATCTTATGCAGGAAAATGGAAAAGATTTTGCTCCTGGATGCAGGTTCAGGATTCAGATCCTCTTATTCCTAACATTCCTCTGATTTTACTTTACCTGACAGACCTCTTACATAAGGGTCTCTCTTTCTCTTCCATAAAGATCCATGCTTCTGCTATTTTTGCTCATTATAATACAGACCCTCCTATCTTTTCCCATCAGCTCATGAGACAGTTTCTCAGAGGAGCTAAGAACTTAAGCCCCCTAGATCTCCTCCCATTCCTGCTTGGGATCTCAACTATATTTTGGAAAAACTCACCTTACTTCCTTTTGAGCCTGCTGCCACTTCTGACATCAAGTTTTTATCTTGGAAGACAGCCATTCTGTTAGCTCTGACCTCTGCCAGGAGAGTTTCGGAGTTGCAAGCTCTCATGGCTGTGGAACCTTATATTATTTTTCATCAAGACAGGGTGTCTTTAAGGACTAATCCTACTTTCATGCCTAAGGTGGTTTCCAAAGTGGCTTTAAATCAAACTATTCACTTGCCAACTTTTTTTCCCAGTCCTCAAAATAAGGGGGAAGGATCTTGCATTCCTTGGATTTACACAGATAACTATGTTTTTACCTGGACAGAACCAAGGACATCAGGAAATCAGAGCAATTGTTTGTTTCTTATGCTTCAAGTTCCCACGGTAAAGCTATTTCAAAACAGACCATTTCTAAATGGATTGCTCATGGAATCAGATTTTGTTATTCACATCATGGAAAGCAAATCCCAGGGAGTATAAGGACTCACTCTACCAGAGCTGCTGCCACTTCAGCTGCCTTCCTCAGGGGAGTTCCTACCAAAGACATTTTGGAAGCTGCAACTTGCAGTTCAGTGCATACTTTTTCCAAGCACTACAATCTACCTCTTTACTCTAAGTCTAGGGCAGGCTTTGCTTCTGCTGTCTTGCAGGGCCTTTTAGCCCTTCTTTATGACCACCTCCCTTTATTCTGCTTTGGGATTCAACCCTACAGTCATGACTGCAACAGTGAAACACGATGAACATAGTACAGTTGTGTACACTTACCATAAATGTAGATGTTCGAGTGTCTTCACTGTTGCAGTCTGGGTTTCCCTCCCTCCTGTCCCCTCTTATTTTTCCTTTTGTGTGGTTCCCTTCTTCACCCTTCTTTTGAGGTGTATTTGCAAAGGGTATGGGATCTTACTCATTTTGGAGCACCTGACATCTGGGGCAAGAAAAACTGGAGAACATGGCGTCGGCTGTCAGCTTTGTACTCCTGGCGCTCTGACGTCAGGGAGCATGGCTGAACAGCCGACACCGGACCCAGACTTTGGGATTCTGGCCGATCGATGACTGCCTGCCAGCAGGGGAGAACCCTACAGTCATGACTGCAACAGTGAAGACACTCGAACATCTACATTTATGGTAAGTGTACACAACTGTACTTTCCCATCCCCCTCCAGACAAAAGGCCTAGGCAAGAGGCTGACTTTGACTCATCTGATCAGGTTTCCATTTCTTCTGTCTCTTCCTCTGAACAGGATTATTCTTTCCCCCCTTATGAGGACTCTGATGCTGAAGAGTCTATTCCTTCAGCTTCTCTTCCTGAAGATTATTCCTTTGGGGAAACCTTGCAGGATATGAGAGAGCATTTTCACTGGGAGGGTCTGGAATATTCTGAATCTAAGAAAAGTCTCAGGGGTTTCCTTCTTCTCCCTCAGCATAGGCCCTTGGCTATCCCTCCTGTATTAGATATTGTGGATGATGTTTTTGCGTAGACTACTTTGACCCCTGATTCTTTCCCCCTGCTCCTGCCAAACCAGATAGATATTACGGGGTCCCAGATTCTCATAAATTTCTGTTCAAAAATCCTTCAGCTGACCCAGAAACTATATCCCAGTGTCCCAAGGGTTGTTAAAGCAGCCACTGCAAAGAAACCCATCCCCTCTGACAGAGAATCCAGGGCCTTGGAAAGATGGGGCAAAAAGGTTTATACTTCCGCTACTTTGTCTGTTAGGGCTTTAAACTGTCAATTTCATATGCTTAAATATCAGCAATATCTTTTGTCAGTCTTGAAACAAAAAATGTTGGCTGTTTCTGGTTGTGCAGAGAATAAGAAATTACAGGAGTTATTGCATGCTACTGAGCAAGTGGGAAAGCATACTTTGCATTGTGGTTTTGATTCTCTAGAGGCCTCTTGCAGGGCGGCTGCAACAGGTACTGTTATTAGAAGACATGCTTGGTTAAAAGAGCAAAGTTTACCAGATCAGGTTAAGGCAAAACTACTGGATGCCCCTCTGCAACATAATGTTTTGTTTGGGGTTAAGGAAGAGGAGGTATTAAAGAAAATGGAGGACAAGGCTAAATCTGTGCAGACAGTCAAAGATTTTCTACAAGTACAGCCACCTAGATTCAGAAGGAATTGACCTGCTAAAAATTGGTCCTTTCCGAATACTGACAGACCCCAGAGGGGCAGATATAGGCACCCCAGAGGGAGAATGCAGCCACAAACCTCTTACAGACCTAGGCAGTGGAGTGCATCCACACCCAAGGGTGGAGAAGAAAGATCACAACCATACAGAAAGCAGTCTCAAGGGGGAAATTAGCACTTGTTTTGCGAAAATTGGCTCCATATAACCCAAGACAAATGGGTTCTGGACATAGTAAAAGGGCTACAAGTTTCATTTCCATACCTTGCCAAGACCAAATGGATGGCCGGACCTGCCAAAAAAATCAGTGGGCAGAGGCACAAAAACAAGTGCCGTCCCTCATGGGCATGAGGGCCATAGAATCGGTTCCAAGCACAGAAAAAGGGCAAGGATTTTACTCAAGGCTGTTTCTGGTCCCCAGAAAGGAGAATACATGGAGACCAATCCTGGACCTATCAGTTTTAAACACATTACTGGATATTCCGAAATTCAAAATGCTCACTTTGCAGCAACTGCTGCCCATGCTGGGCAAAAACACTTGGATGGTGACTCTGGACTTAAAAGAGGCATACCTGCATGTCCCAATAAGACTGGAATGCAGGTAGTACCTGAGATTCAAGGCTGGCTCAAAGCATTACCAGTTTTCTGCACTGCCCTTTGGCTTTTCTACTGCGCCCAGGGTCTTTACAAAGTGCCTGGCACCAGTAATGGCATTTTGCAGACAGAGGGGAATTCAAATATACCCTTATTTGGACGATTGCCTCATTCAAGCAGACAGGAAGGATCTCCTACTTCAACATCTGGCATTTGTGCAAAAGCTTCTAAGGTGTCTAGGGTTCACAGTAAACCAAAAGAAATCAAACCTTGTACCCTCTCAACAGGTAATATTCCTGGGTGCACTATTAAACACAATAACCTAGATCTCTTACCTTACACCAGACAAACAATTGCAACTGGCTACCTATTTCAAAATCTTGACTACAAAGAGTCCGCTAACTGCAAGAAAAATTCTACAGGCTCTGGGATTCATGGCATCCTGCATTCTACTGATTCAATGTGCAAGACTGCATATGAGGAAACTGCAATGGTACCTAAAGAGTGTGTGGTCTCAGCATTGCCACAGTCTGGAAACAGTTATTGCAATCCTAACTCGCCTTCAGCAGAAGTTTCTGTGGTGGGCAAATACCTGCCTCCAGAACAAGGGGAAGCTCTTTTGTCTTACTCTGGCCAAGCAAACCTTAACTACAGATGCCTCAGATTATGCATGGGGGGCCCACATGCAAGGAAAATGTCTCCAGGGTACCTGGACAGAAAACCAAATGCACCTGCACATCAGTGTGAAGGAGATGCTATCTATACAGAATGCCCTGACAGCTTTTAACGACCTGATTCGACCAGGACAATTACTGATAAAGATGGACAACACTACGGTAATGTGGTACATAAACAAACAGGGGGGGGGGGGTTCTCATTCCTACCCCCTGTGCAGACTGGCCATGACTCTGTGGAATACAGCACTGGCCTACAAGGTAAACCTGCAAGCGCAATTCCTGCCAGGAAAAGACAACACTCTAGCAGACAAATTCAGCAGAAACCTAACAGACCCTCATGAATGGAGGTTGGATTCTCAAGTTTTCAAGATGATAATAGAGGCATGGGGATGTCCGGACATAGACCTATTTGCATCCCCTCAAAACTAGAAGCTACAAACCTTTTGTACAAGGATTTACCACAAACAAGCATGGAAAGTGGATGCTCTGTCCTTCAGTTGGAAAAACCTTTCAGTGTATGCCTTTCCACCACTGCCTCTTCTACCAAAGGTGCTGCTAAAAACAAACAGGACAAGCCAAAAATGATCTTACTTGCTCCAAACTGTCCACGTCAGTTTTGGTACTCAACCCTAAGGAACTTGACTCAAGGACCACCCTGGATTTTACCTCAAATTCCACATCTATTATCTCGGAAAGAAGGCCAGATCCTGCACAGTCATCTCAAAACTCTGAACTTGGCAGCCTGGCAGATCCTGTGACCATGTGCAATACTGCCCTTACCAAACAGGTAATGGATGTAATTCTTGAAGCCAGAAGGCCTAGCACTAGAAAATCTTATGCAGGAAAATGGAAAAGATTTTGCACCTGGAACCAGGCTCAAGGGTTTGACACAGCAACCCCAAACATTCCTCTGATTTTGCAATTCCTAACAGAGATGCTGCACAAGGGCCTATCTTTTTCTTCTATTAAAATAATTACCTCAGCAATCTCAGCTCATTACAATACGGATCCTCCAATTTTCTCCTGTCCGTTATTAAAACAGTATCTTAGAGGAGCAAAAAACTTAATACCGCCTAGAAGAGCACCAGCCCCTGCTTGGGATCTCAACTATGTTTTGGAAAAACTGACTCTGCCTCCTTTTGAGCCAGCCGCCACTACGGATATGAAGTTTCTTTATGGACGACAGCTCTGCTTTTAGCAATAACCTCTGCCAGATGAGTATCAGAGTTACAAGCTCTCATGGCTGTGGAACCTTTTATTATTTTTCACCATGACAGGATTTCTCTGAGGACAAACCCGACATTCATGCCTAAGGTAATTTCTAAAGTAGCCCTGAATCAGACTATTCATTTACCTACCTTCTATCCAAACCCACAGAATAAGGGGGAGAGGATATCGCATTCTTTGGACATACACAGGTAACTTTGCTTCTACCTGGACAGAACCAAGACCTTCAGAAAAACAGATCAATTGTTTGTAGCCTATGGTGCTACATCACAAGGAAAGGCCATCACAAAGCAAACTATCTCTAAATGGATTGCCCACTGCATCCGGTTCTGCTACTCTCACCATGGTAAACCAGTTCCCAATAACATCAGGACACATTCTACCAAAGCTGCTGCCACCTCAGCAGCTTTCCTCAGAGGATTGCCAACCAAGGACATCTTAGAAGCTGCTACTTGGAGTTCTGTGCATACTTTCACCAAGCACTACAACCTCCCTCTCCATTCTAAATCTAGGGCAGACTTTGCCTCTGCAGTCCTGCAGGGCATTTTAGCCGCTCCTTCTGTAGTTTAGCCAGCCACCCTTCCTTAGCTTTGGGATTCAACCCAGCAGTGATGACTGCAACAGTGAAACACGATGAACGTAGCACAGTTGTGTACACTTACCATAAATGTAGATGTCAAGAGTGTATTCACTGTTGCAGTCTGGGTTACCGTCCCTCCATCCCCATTTCTTATTTTTCTCATGAGGCTCTTCTGTATCCCTCTACTCTACTCTTCCTCTGAGGTGTATTTGCTGGTAATAAATGGGAATGGTTTATTTTGGTGCATGCTTATGTTACTGACAAAAGTTATTAGCCTTATTGGGCACCTGACATCTGGGGCAAGAAAAACTGAGTAAAATGGCGTCGGCTGTAGCCTAAATACCCCTAGTGCACTGATGTCAGGGAGGAAGCGACTACAGCCAACGCCGGACCCAGACTTCGAGATTCTGGCCGACTGAGGGCTGCCTGCCAGCAGGAGAACCCAACAGTGATGACTGCAACAGTGAATACACTTGAACATCTACATTTATGGTAAGTGTACACAACTGTACTTTCTCCAAGCTGTGAACCAGAAACTTTGGTTAATTAAGTTGGGCTGGGTGTTTTGTCAAGACCACTCTCGAACAACTGCACTTTTCAAAAAGAATTCACCATAGTTAGCACCAGGTGTACTGAAATGGTCTCAAATTAAAAATGTAAAAGTTTAATGTTATTTCATTTGGCACACAACCCCTACCCTCAACAAAGAGTAAAGACAATACTCCACTACTAAACAAAAACTGAATACCTAGGTTGACAGTTCCATCTTCTTCAATAATTGTGCAGTAAGTGTAGTCAGAAAATACTTTGACTTAGCACAATAATTGGAAAGGGTATGTCATGGAGATAAAAAACAAGTGGGCATGCTAAACAAACTCAAGAGTCAAATACAGGTTACACCCTGTAAGTAGACAGAAACCGATTGCACACTGTACTGGGTGCAAACAAAAATGTTTATTCCAAAATAAAATTCAGCACTTTCTTCCCTAACCTAGGATTTCATCAGGATACCAACTAACTCACATCACGTCCTTTTATGTCATCAGCAGCTGACACAGATCCATATTATTAAAGAACAAGTGACTTTAAAACCAGTACCACTGTTATAAAATTCATACTCTTAACCATTTAAATCAAATATACAGTTGATCAACTACTTGTTTCAAATTCAGTATGTAAATAAGTAAGTAGAAGCATAGAAGCAATCACTTGAATTAAAATTGTAAGCACAATGACTAAACAGTCACACATTCTAAAACATGTAAAAAAAAAGCCATAAAAAAATAATAATTTCTGCTTCATCTGTAAAAGCACATATCCTAAAAACAGAATATGAGCATCTCAACATAACAACAATAATGCTCATCAAAAAGGGGGTGAAAATAATAAGTGTTCCCATAGAAAATTAGAGTTTGATAGAACATAGGGCCGGATTTACGAAAGCTTGCACGGAGTGCAAGAAGAGTGTAGGAGCTCAAGCCGGCAATATGTCTGCCGTGCGGTCCAGGTACAGCTGGCAGGGGCATGCACGAGAGCTGCTAAAGCTCCTCTTGCACGGACAGCGTCTTGGTATGCAAATTACCTCATTTGCTGGTGAAAGCCATGCAAATGAGGTAAATTTGCAATCCAGGAAACACTAACCTGTCCATGGAAGATTAGTGTTAGCTGCAGAAATGTACTCCATTGGTAACGGAGTACAGTTTTGCAAATAGCTAAATGGAGCTATGACAGCTCCAAATAAAGGATGCATACAGTTGAGGAAGCATGTCAGAGGCCAAATATAAGGCCACTGGCATTTTAAAATGTTTAAAATATAAAAATGTTACTTTTTTCCCCCCGATCTCCGATGTTTAAGCATAGCGCAGCACCGTGCAAACGTGTGACGCTTATAAAAACAAGAAAATAATAAAAAAAAAAGCCAAAAAAAGGCATTTTCACTAAAAAAACGTATTCTGCCATGCAGGTGAATGGCTGGCTGAAGACAACATGGCCACTAAGTAGTGGTTGCTAAGGGGGGAAGCTCAGTGTGAGAGATGTAACCATGCATTAGTAGGCAATCCTATGCAAATGAGGATAAGGATAGTGAATCCCAATTTTCCCCAGCATGTGAGGCATATCCCAAGAGTGTAAGAGTAGGAGTAGGTGAGTAGTAGAGTAGAATATAGGTGACAACATGAGAGTGTGTGTCAGACAGGCTGTAAGCTAACTGGAGCACAGTGGCTTATGTTTGCTTTGAGTTGCTCAGGATTGCAAGATGTGTGCCTACAGTTGTCCTATTTGAAAACCTCAAACCAAAGGTGCACACTGTTAAAAGATAAGAAACTCCTTGCAAACATTCACACAGTGTGCACGTGTTTGCGCTTGTTTGCGTGGTGCTTCCCCCTTGGGCAGAAACAGAAAGGCAAAAGGAATGGAAAAGAAGTAGTGGGAAGTTAACCAAGGAGAACTAGTAGTGCTGCCAGGTGAAATATATCAGAATCAGCCAATTGCACAGGCAGCAGACTAGCCCAGCCCAGCCCAGCAATTTAAACTCTGCAAACACCATTCCCCCTTGTTTTTTTCCAAGAACTCTGCAATACTGCAGTATACAAAGAGGGAAAGTTTAAAAAGCTTAAATCAGACAAAATGTCAGGGGCTGCTCTTGCTATCATAAACCAACATGTGCAAGGTGCTGAGGGTGGTGATGTCGTGAATGCTGCTGAGCAACCCACAGTGAGGAGACGGAGAAGAGTGTACAGACCCAGGGTAACCTACCAGGGGCTACATGAGCTGGAGATAGTGGAGCGCTATAGGGTAGACAGAGACCTCCTACAGCAAATTGTTGAGCTTTGCCGGCCACGCCTCACACACAGAACCAACAGAGGGGAACCCATCCCAGTGGATACAAAGGTATGTGTAGGCCTGAGAATACTAGCTACAGGTACCTTCCAAAGACAAACTGGTGATATGATGGGAATTTCACAGGCATTAGCATCCAGGGTACTCCACCAGTTCCTGGATGCCATGTCAGCACATGTCAGTGGTCACGTATATTTCCCCAATTCCTGAGAGGCATTGGCCAGCAATATACATCTTTTCCACCAAATAGCAGAATACCCTGAGGTAGTGGGTGCAATAGACTGCACACACATACACATCAAAGCACCACCCGGTGAGTGGGATAGGGTCTACATCAACCACAAGGGCTTCCCCTCCATCAGCTGCCAGTTTGTGTGTGATAATGAATGTGTGTGTGCTGAATGCCATAGAAGCTATCACGATTCCCATATTTGGCATCTGACTCAGCTGTACCAGAGATTTGCTAATGGGGACATCCCTGAGGGTCACCTAGTGGGGGATGCTGGATATGCACTGGAGCCGTGGCTGATGACACCCATCAGAAATGCACACACACCGGAACAAGAACTCCATAATGAGGCACACCCACAAACAAGAAACATAATTGAGCGTGTGTTTGGGATGCTCAAGTCACGGTTCCAGTGCCTGGACACATCTGGTGGAGTCTTGCAGTACTCACCAACTACATGTACCCAAATTGTTATGGTGTGTGCCATGCTACACAATATGATCCTGCAGAAACAGCTGCAGCAGGAACAGCATGGGGCAGGGCCAAACAGCCCCACACCATTGCCAAGGCCTGCACAGGCACAGCTTGACTCAAAGGAGGAACAACCTGAGTCTGCCACAGTAGGCAGAAGGAGGCATGCCCAGTATGCCTTGTCCTGGGCAAAGAGGCAACGCATAGCACATACACTGGCTCATTAGGAACCCTGGAAATGACACCTCTCTCTGACTCGCACATACAGTAAAAGGGATGCCTAACTTGACACTACCTGTTTTCAAACATGTGTAGGGAGTGTACTATGTGCATCCAACATATGCAGCCCTGCAGCACCACCTGAGGCATGAGTGCCCTATTTTAAGCAATATAAAGCACTGCTAAGCACATTTTACCAGTACTGAGCATATTTAAATACAGTTGGGCGTAGCTGTGCACCGCGCTAACCAGCGCAACGTCAGGCAACGTCAGGCAAAGTTGAGCAACGTTGGGCAAAGTCAAGCAAAGTCGGGTAAACACACTCACACCTGCTTTACTGCTCCTTAACCAGTCAGGTCTGCCCAGCAGGAAAATAAAAAACAGTGACAGGCCTCAAACTTAGGATACTGTGCACTATAGTTACAGTACTGAACCACTAAACCATGACAGCATTTCACTGGCACAGACACAACTTAAGTCACTCACACATAGGGGTCACATACCTAACAGTCACAGCCAGCAGGACAGTTGTAGACAAACGTAAACACAAACAAATGCTGTATCCTGCCCTCTGAAGAGGCATATGAGTAACCTCCCCCCAGGCCTATGCAGACAGCAGGTCAGGCAGTGTGATGTGGGTTGGGTAGGCTATGAAGTCACAAACTAATATGCGTGTAGTTCGAAACTAAGGTCTGTAGTACAGTGGTATGCATCAAGCCAGTATTATAGGCAACAGTACAGACTGAAGTGGAGTACCTGACATAACAGTGCAAGCCTAGCAAATGTGTATAAGTGTCAGGTGTACCCCTCATCCTATGGAGTACCTGACATAGCAGTGCAAGCCTAGCAAATGTGTATAAGTGTCAGGTGTACCCCTCATCCTATGTATACCCACAGTAACAATCAGGTGTGCCCCCCAGGTAGAAATGTACAAATAATAGCTGCCCCCCCTGTATGTAGAAATGTTGATAAGTCTATGCAAATTGACTCATGGAAGCCCTGCAGGCACAGCGTGCTTCCTGTCGATGTACAACACAAAGGTGAGCCCTGTGCTCACACACTTAAACAAATTTAAAAAATGTTAGTCAACAACATACTGAAAGGTCATACTGGGCATGCTCACACACTTAAACAAACGAAGCAAATTTCAGTCAACAACATACTGAAAGGTCATACTGAGCATGCTCACACATTTAGGTCATGTCTGAGTATAGCAGTGGGCCACACCTATCTGGCAGTTGCAGTTCTTACTCCAGACACATGTCACTATTCACCAATTCTGCCTTGCGCACAAAGTGATATGAAAACAGACCCATATAATATATTGGACCCCTGTCATAATCAAACTATGTAATACAAGTACTTAAGTTGTTCAAAGGAAGTGAAAATCCAAAGAAGATCAATAAATCTCTGATCAGTATCATCAAGAAACAATGAGCACTCCTAACATTATCCAAGCCATGTTCTGGCAAAATATTGCCTAAGAGTCCATAGAGAACCATGAAGCTTTTTAGCTATGTCATAAATGTCAATGTAAACTCATGTATGTTCTGCGTTAGTGCAAAGTGTAAATGAATACATGTACATGACTGACATTGCCAACTTCTTGTCAGACAGGTTCATACATATTTACTCCCCTCTCACTGACAAAAGGGCCCATTACCATACCTGGAGATTGTGAAAAGCCAGAAATCACATATACAGTGGTTAAACAGCTCTATCCAAACCTAAAAACACGGTGTTTATGGGATGACATGGTGTCCCTGGCTGTGTCATATGTGAACTCCAAAACAAACAGACCCTGCACCTGAACAGTCTGTTGAGACTCACCCTCTGTACAGGATATGAAACTGTTGAATGGGTTACAGCAACATTGGGCACACTCCACAAGTGTTGGTGCACAACAGACCATGGGAACTGTTGTCTTATAAGCCTAATAAGCCTGATCTGCAAGGCCATGGAGTCCATCATTATGGAACTTATAAACAGAGCTATTGGGAGCCTACAAACACCCAACCCTACCCATTTTGGTTTGGTCAGGGGCAGATCATGGTTCCTACACCTGCTAGACAGTTTTCAAGGCAGTTACCCGGGACATAAATCAATGAAATGAGCTCCACACGGCCTACATGGACCTTGAAAAGCCCTTTTCCAACATCCCACACACGTCGTATCCACAAAATCAACAACCTGTGCATAAACACGTATGTCATCTGATGGATTGCCAACTGGGGCACAGATAGATCCCACAAGGTAAGAATTGTGGTCTCCCTGTTGGACTTTAAGCTGGTAACAACTGCTGTCCCCCATGGCTCAGTTCTGGGACCCCTCCTGTCTGGTGTATACTTTCCAGAAATACAATCAAACAGACGAGGGCTATGGTTAGCAAAGTTTGTGGATGACTGCAAAAAGGTTGTCATAATTGATGTTTGGGACAACAGAGACATCCTTAAAAAGGGTCTCAGTCAGACAGACGTGGTGTCAAAATTATGGCCTCGAGCTACAATCATACAAATACCACATAGGTGCCAACACTCTAAATATGGAGGTAATAATAAGGGATCTATGGACACATGTGGATAGTCATCTCTACTTCTAGAAACACATTCACAAAGTGGTTAGAAAATCATGCTATGTGTTCCCACAAATTGCCAAAGTCTTTGCATTTAGGTCAAAGGAGGTTCCCGCTACTCATCAGTCATCAGACCCATCAGAGAGTACCACGACCCACTTGCGATGAATCTGACTAGGCACCTTCAGTAGTTGGAAAGACCACTGAAGTACCTCAACAAGAGGATTACTGGCCTCAAACAGTTGCCCCATGCAACAAGACTGAAGTAACTCAATCTGTACTCTGTTGCATACTGTCTACTCAGGCGATTTCTGCCCAACAGACAGGTCCATGTCCAATGCAGAACTGATGTACATGCTCTATCTGAAGTAAACCCAAGCTCACTGTGCCACATGCTCTAGGGATATAATCATCACAACAATAAATAGAACATGTTGGAGGGATACATTACTAACTCACAGACTTCCCTTGCTTTGGAACAGGCTCCCAACCTACATTAAGCCGAGTCCCTCACTGACAGTCTTCCAGAGGAGCCTTGATGAGTGTATGTGAAACTGAACTGTCACACCATGGATCACTTTGTCAGCTCTACTACACAAAGGCATAGGGAACTAACCCCATGTGTGGTGATAGCTGCACACTCTGGCCATACTAATATATGCCTTCGGGCAGATAGCCTATTACCTACCTATGTACCTATATATGTAGAGGGAACACAGTATAATAAGCCAAAAATGGATGGGCAGAGATGTGTGTAAGAGGGAGACTATGACAGGGAGCCATCCAGGACTGTCCCACCCAGCACACATCCCAATGGCACAAAAGACCATGAGGTACACATCTCACCCACTGTACATAATATCTACCAGTATCTGTAAGCATTACAGTGTATGTGGTGTATGTGCCTGCTGTACAACATGACTGTACAATGAAATACACATCTACTATCTGTAGACATGTACCTGTCACATAGGTTCATAGGTATGTAGTAGACTTGTCTTCACGAAGGCATGTATTAGCCTAGGCAAGTTGTGCAGCTTTCACCACCCCATTGGTTAGTCTCCTAAGCCCTAGTTCTAATAGTTAGTACCCTAAGCCCATTTCTAGTGGGGCTGCTGATGTGATTCCTGGCATGAATTGCCTGTTTCCCATTCACTCATCAAGGTTTCTATTGAAGAGTGTCAGCGAGGGGCTCTGTCTGATGTACATTGGGACTCTGTTCCACAGTAAGGCAAGTCTCTGGGATGGTACTCTATCCCAACATCATATTGCATTCATTGTTGTGATGAGGTTCATATCCCTGGAGTGTGTAGTGTGACTCAATTTTGTTATCCTTAGATGGAGCATGTTCAGCAGTTATGTGTTGGACATGGCTCTGTATGTTAGGCAGAGTGTGCCTCTGAGTAGGCGGTACGCAACGGAGAACAGATTTAGATGTCCTTCAAGAATGCAACTGCAGTCCTTACATATGGGTTGTCCTGCCTCAGGCAGCCCTTCGGTCGGCCGGATTCCAAAGTCTGGGTCCGGCGTCGGCTGATGTCGCCTCCTCCCCGACGTCAGAGCGGCTGGGGTATAAAAGCATCAGCCGATGCCATCTTCCTCCGTCTTTCTTGCCGCGCGGTGCCCGAAGCAGAAGCAGTTCGCAAGTGCCGGTCGGTCAGCTCCTGTGTTTTCAGTAACCGAAGTCATCAAAATGCTAAGTACCCCGTTGGGGAAACTTTTCTTGCCTCAGCCAATGTCAGATAAAATTGCAAAAGTTAATAACTGTTTGTCTTGTGGTAAACAAATACCTCATAAGGACTTCCATTCTTACTGCCTTCCCTGCCTTGGCCCAGACCACGACGTCTCGGCCTGTGCTGCCTGTGCTTGCTTCAATAAGCGCACTCTCAGGCGCCGGGCAGAATTTGCTGAAGACTTTTTTGGCGATAAATACTCCTATATCATGCCGTCGGAACAACCGGCGACACATATTTCCAAAAAACGGAAGGACCGGGACCGACATTCTCGGCCCACGACTTCCACCGACACCACGCCAAAACCTACCACGAGTGCATCGGTCTCTTCCGAGGCGGTAATTCCACCGCTCCAGACCGACGACACCGCTTTACTGTTCACTTCGGCCCTGGAGCCGGTTGTTGATTTTCCTCCAGAAGCCGAATCCCAAGATTTGCCTGAGACCATATCGGTGGACAAAGTTACTCCAGCACATGGGGCAGCTAGGCCTCCGGTGTCTATGTCCATCAAGGCCTACACACGTGCTAAGGCTGCCAGCCATGCTAAGTCTCACCCTCCTAAATCTTTTTCTCAGGGTCCCACTTCTGATAAACAGATCATGACTTTAGCTGCAGATCTAATTTCCTTAATCAGAGGTTCCCAGGCTCATCCTGACAGAGGTTCTCAGCCGCCCTCAGACAAAAGGTCTAGGGTTGAGCAGATAGACACCCTTTCCTCAGATGAAGCCTCTTGTGACTCAGACCAATCAGATACCCAGGAAGAGTCCTTCCAGGCCTACGAGGATTCTGATGCTGAGGAATCTATTCCTTCGGCCTCCCTTCCTGAGGATATTTCTTTGGGAAATTCTCCACTCCATGAGAGAGCATTTTCAGTGGCAGGGCCAGGAATTCTCCGACTCCAGGAAATGGCTTACCTTCCTTAAGCTTCCCCAGCACAGGCCTTAAATATCCCACCAGTGTTAGATGTATTGGATGATGTGTACTCAGATTCGAGTGCTTCTCCTGATTCTCTCCTCCTGTTCCTGTCAAGCCAGATAGATGCTACAGGGTTCCTGAAACTCACAAGCATCTCTTTAAGGCCCATTCTGTTGATCTCGCAACTATTTCCCAGGGGCCAAAAGGGTGGCCACTTCCACGGCCAAAATCCTTTGCCCGCAGACAGGGAATCTAGGTCCCTGGAGAGGTGGGGCAAAAAGTTTATACCTCCACCACCCTTGCCATGAGGGCCTTTAATTGCCTTTTTCATATGTTTCAGTATCAGGATTTCTTGATGGATGATTTGCAGAAAAAGTTAGCCTCTCCTGAGCCTTTAGACAGAAAGGCCTTGCAGGATTTGTTTCATAACACTCAGCAGGTTAGCAATCATTTTCTTCAGTATGGTTATGATGCATTGGAAGCTTCATGTAGGGCAGCTATGACAGGGGCCGTCATCGAAGACATGCTTGGTTGAAAGAACAGGCATTGCCAGATCATGTTAAAGTAAAGCTTCTAGATGCACCTCTGGAAAAACACAAGCTATTTGGTGCTAATGCTCAGGATGTGTTGAAATCAATTGAGGAAAAGGCTAAATCAGTGCAAACAGTCAAAGATTTCCTCCAGGTTCAGCCACCAAGGTTCAGCAGGAATTGGCCTTCAAGAATTGGTCCTTTCCAGACACTGACAAGTTCCAAAGGGGAAAAACAGGCGTGCCGAGGGAGAGGACAATACCGAGGCTCCTACAGGGGCGCCAGTGGCAACCTACTAATCAGAGAAGTGGCGCAGGGGCTTCTACTGCTCCACAGGGACAATCACAATGACTTGACCTTGACCGCCGACCAAGGCTCAGAGAGAAGCACCTTTAGGCGGAAAATTATCCTTATTTTCAAAAAATTGGCATTTTTAACAAAGGACAAATTGATTCTGGACATAATAGACCAAGGTTACAGGTTCCACTTCCATACTTTACCAACAAGACAAGGCATGCCAAACCTGCCACAAAATCAAAGGGCAGAGGCACTCATACAAGTTTCAAAGTTGCTACAAATCAAAGCAATAGAAAAGGTCCCGCCTCAGGAACAAGGCCAGGGATTCTACTCAAGACTGTTCCTAGTTCCAAGAAAAGAAAAGCAATGGAGACCTATACTGGACTTGTCCGCTCTAAACACTTTTCTCATTGTGCCAAAATTCAAAATGCTGACGTTACAGCAACTCCTTCCCATGCTGGGCAAGGGGTCTTGGCTGGTTACTCTGGACCTCAAGGAGGCATACCTGCATGTCCCAATCAGACACAGTTGCAGAAGATACATCAGATTTCTTGCAGGGTCAGAGCATTATCAATTCTCAGCATTGCCTTTTGGCTTATCTACTGCGTCCAGAGTGTTCACGAAATGCCTGGCATCAGTAATTGCACACTGCAGACTCCAGGGGATACAAATATACCCTTACCTGGACGACTGCCTTATACAAGCGGACAGCAAGCAAGCCTTGACAAAAGACTTGAATTATGTCATTCACTTACTACAGGCTTTGGGATACACAGTCAACATTCAAAAATCAAGACTACTGCCATCCCAACAAATAATCTTTCTAGGAGCCAAACTGGACACAAAATTACAAATGGCTTTCCTCACAGAAGAGAAGCAAGAACAATTACCAGATTACTTCAAAAGCCTAGCAAAGCTCACCCAGATGACTGCAAGGAAAATCCTGCAGGCCCTGGGTTTCATGGCATCTTGCATTCTATTGATTCCACTGGCAAGACTACACATGAGAAAACTACAATGGTACCTAAAAAGTTTATGGTCTCAACACAGCCACAACTTAGAAGCAATTATCCCACTCATTCCATGTCTACAAAAGGAATTATTGTGGTGGGCCCAAGCAAGCCAGTTAAACAAAGGCATGCCTTTCAACAAACCTCAAACAAGCCAAACCATTACAACAGACTCCTCAGACCATGGTTGGGGGGCGCACATGGAGGGCAGATGCATTCAAGGGCAATGGGCTGCCTGCGAAGTGCATCTACACATCAATCAAAAAGAGATGTTAGCAGTAATTCATGCAATCAAGGCCTTCGGAAAATATCTTCAACAAGGTCATCTGCTAATAAGGACAGACAACACCACTGTTATGTGGTACATAAACAAACAGGGAGGTACTCATTCTTACCCCCTCTGCAGACTAACAATGACTCTTTGGGAAAAGTCCCTGAAACTGAACATACAGCTGCAATCCCAGTTCGTTCCAGGCAAGGACAATGTTCTGGCAGACAGTCTAAGCAGAAACATCTTGGACCCGCACGAACGGATGTTGCATCCAGACATTTATGCTCAAATAACTCATGCATGGAGGAGGCCGGACATAGATCTCTGCCTCACACCTCAATCATCATCTGAAGAAGTTCTGCTCGAGGACACACCATCCACAAGCCTGGAGAATGGATGCTCTCTCCTTCAGCTGGAACTCTCTAACAATCTATGCATTCCCACCTCTACCATTAATGACCAAGGTGTTACTGAAGATCAAAGCAAAACAACCGAAAGGCATCTTGATAGCTCCAGATTGGCCAAGACAACACTGGTACCCATTGCTAAGGAGCCTAACTTGCACCAAGCCGTGGCCCCTGCCTCAGTGGCCTCTGCTTTTGACTCAGCACAATTACAGGACAGTTCATCCCAACCTGCAAACTCTGCAGCTGGCAGCTTGGAGGGTTCCATGACTTCTCACCATATTTCTCTCTCCAAGGAAGTTCAACAGATCTTATTGGAAGCAGACCTTCCACCAGAAAAACTTATTCAGCCAAATGGAAGAGATTCAGCATCTGGAATGCCAACAAGGGCAGGATGCATCAGTAATGAGCATCCCACAGATACTACAATACTTGGCAGAAATGCTACAAAATGGACTTTCCTATTCTTCCATAAAATACGCTTCAGCAATTTCAGCAAAATACGACACTGATCCACCTGTGTTTTCACATCCTTTGCTAAGACAATTTCTAAGAGGAATAAAGAATATCAAACCTCCCAGAAAACCACCAGTGCCTGCATGAAACCTCAACCGTGTTGGAAAATTAACTCTTCCTCCTTTTGAGCCAGCAGCAGCTTCAGAATTACAATTTCTCTCCTGGAAAACAGTTTTCCTGTTGGCAATTACCTCAGCAAGAAGAGTTTGAGATACAGGCCCTCATGTCAATACCTCCATTTCTCATTTTTCATCAGGACAGAGTTTCTTTAAGAACCAGTCCTTCATTTATGCCAAAGGTGGTATCCAGGGTGTCTCTAAATCAATCAATTCACCTGCCTACCTTCTTCCCCAATCCTCAAAATAAAGGAGAAAAGCTGCTGCACACTTTGGACATACACAGACAACTGCTACTACTTGGACAGAACAAAGGCCACCAGAAAGTCTGACCAACTATTTGTAGCATATGCTGCTGGAGTGCAAGGAAAGCAATTTCAAACAAACAATTTCAAAATGGATTGGACATTGCATCAGATTCTGTTATTCTTTCCATGGAAAGGTGTGCCAGCCAATATCAGGCCACACTCCACCAGAGCTATAGCCACCTCCACAGCCTTTCTAAGAGGGTGGCTACAAAGGACATTCTAGAGGCTGCTACATGGAGCTCCGTGCATACATTTTCTAAGCACTATAACCTTCCTTAATATTTCTGATCCCGAGGAGGCTTTGCTTGCAGTCCTGCAGGGCATTTTAGCTACACCATCTTCATCTTAGAGCCTACCACCCCCAGCTTGGCTATGGTATTCAACCCATATGTAAGGACTGCGGTTGCATTCTTGAAGGACATAGTACAGTTTTGTACCTACCATAAATGTAGATGTCCGATAGATATGCAACTGCAGTCAGGTTTTCCCTCCCTCCTACTCCTCTGTATATTGGGTCCACTTCTCCCCCTGTTCTAATTAGCTGGGGATATCTGTTATGGTGTATCTGTTTATTACTGTTGTGTATGTCTGGAATTTTTTATCCAGTTCTGAATTTAGCCTTCCTTGGAGGGCACCTGGCATCTGGGGCAAGAAACACTGAGGAAGATGGCGTCGGCTGATGCTTTTATACCCCAGAGGCTCTGACGTCGGGGAGGAGGCGACATCAGCCGACGCCGGACTCAGACTTTGGAATCCGGCCGACCGAAGGGCTGCCTGAGGCAGGACAGCCCATATGTAAGGACTGCAGTTGCATATCTATCGGACATCTACATTTATGGTAGGTACAAATCTGTACTTTTTACCAGATGTTCATCATACAGCTGCAGTCATAACAGATGGGTTCTCCTGCCGTCAGGTGGGTCCTCGGTCGGCCAAATTCCAAAGTCTAGGTCCGGCGTCGATTGTCGTCGCTTCTTCCCTGACGTCAGTGCGACGGGGGTATAAAAGAACCAGCCAACGCCATTTTCTTCAGTCTTTCTTGCCGCGCGGTGCCCGAAGCAGAAGCAGTTCGCAAGTGCCGGTCGGCCAGCTCCTGAATTTACGAAAAATTTTGAAGCCGAAGTCTTCTTTAAAGCTAAGTACCCCGTTGGGGAAACTTTTCTTGCCTCAGACTGATGTCAGACAAAGTTAACAATTGTATTTCATGTGGGAAGCAAATACCGCATAAGGATTTCCATTCCCTCTGTATACCTTGTTTAGGCCCAGACCACGACGTCTCGGGCTGTCGCTTTTGTGCTACATTCAATAAACGCACTATTAAGCGTCAGGGGGGAGTTCGCCCAGCATTATTTTGGGAAAACATTTGACTATACTATGTCGTCGGAGACTCCGACTCCAGTTTTGTCTAAAAAGCGCAAAGATAAGGACCGACACACGAGGTCCGTGGCCTCTACCGACACCACGCCAAAGCCGACTACACGTGGTCCAGTTCTCAGCGAGGCGCCTACACAGCCCCTGACTACCGACGACACTTCATCGGCGGTGTCCCCTGTACCCGAGGTCGCAGGTTCCTCGGCCCACACCCCGACTACAGATACCAAAGCCACTCTTGGTGTTGAGCCTCACAATGTGGACAGGTCTACCTCCACTCAAGGTGTCTTCAGACCTTCCTCTTCTTTTTCCATCAAGGCTTTTACTAAGCCTAAAACAGCCATGCACTCAAAGAGACAAGCTACACAGGGCCCATCTCAAGGCCTCATGCCTAAAAAACAGATGCTTAAAATGGCTGAGGATTTAATTACTCTTGTCAGGGGTTCTCAACCCCCACCGGACAAAAGGCCCAGAGTGGAGGAAGAATCCCCCTCCTCTGATCAGGGCTCCATTATTTCAGAGCACTCTGATGATCAGGAACATTCTTACTCCCCTTTTGAAGACTCTGATGCAGAGGAGTCCATTTCTTTTGTATCCCCCCCAGAGGATTACTCATTCGAGGAAACTTTGCATACCTTAAGGGAACACTTCCACTGGGAAGGCCAAGATTATTCAGATTCCAAGAAAAGGCTTAGGGAATTTCTCTTGCTACCTCAGCACAGACCTCTGGCTATACCTCCTGTTTTGGACATCCTAGATGATGTTTACTCGGAGGCCTGCCTTAACCCGGATTCTCTGCCTCCAGCCCCAGTCAAGCCTGACAGGTATTACAGGGTTCCTGACTCACACCAATTTCTATACAAAAGCCATGCTGCTGACCCAGAGACCATCTCGCAGGGCCCCAAGGGAATTAAGGCCTCCACTGCTAAAAATCCATTACCTTCCGAGAGAGATTCCAGATCCTTAGAAAGGTGGGGAAAAAAGGTATATACCTCAGCTACCTTAACCATGAGGGCCTTAAACTGTCAGTTCCATATGCTAAAATATCAACAGTTTTTGTTATCAGAATTGAAAAGTAAAATGTCACAACTTGAACAACCAGACTTGAAGGAGTTGCAGGATTTGATGCATAGTGCAGAACAAGTGGGTAAGCACAACTTACAATGTGGTTTTGATGCTCTAGAGGCCTCATGTAGAGCTGCTGTTACAGGATCAGTCATACGTAGACATGCCTGGATCAGGGAACAAACCTTGCCTGATCATGTCAAAGCTAAATTACTAGATGCCCCCTCTACAAAAGGATGTATTATTTGGTGCTAATGCTGAGGAGGTATTAAGGAAAATGGAGGAAAAAGCTAAATCAATGCAAACTGTGAAGGATTTTCTACAGGTACAACCACCATGTTTCAGTAGAAATTGGCCTTCCAAAAATTGGTCCTTTCCAGCCACAGCCAGACCCCAAAGAGGTAGATACAGGCGCCCGAGGGGCAGAGGGCAATCTCAAGGATCGTTTAGAGGCAGACAATGGCAAGCTCCTACACAAAGAGGTGGTGAAGATAGTTCACAGCCATTCAGAAAGCAAACCCAATGACTTTCCCCTTTGCATGCCAAGCAAGGCTCAAATGGCAGCCCCCTTAAGAGGAAAACTGGCATTATTTTCAAAAAATTGGCATATTATCACAAAAGATAAATGGATCCTGGACATTATAAACAGAGGCTACAGATTCCATTTTCACACCCTTCCAAAAATGAGAGCATGCCAACCTGCCACACAATCAAAGGGCAGAGGCACAAAGACAAATTTCAGAACTCATGGACATGAAAGCTATTCAAGAGGTGCCTACTCATGAACAAGGTCAAGGTTTTAATTCCAGACTATTCCTGGTACCAAGGAAGGGAAAAGATTGGAGACCCATTTTGGACCTATCCATCCTAAACACATTTTTACTAGTACCAAAATTCAAGATGCTCACATTACAGCAGCTTCTTCCCATGCTGGGCAAGGAGTCTTGGCTGGTAACATTGGACCTCAAGGAGGCATACCTGCACGTCCCAATCAGACAAAATTGCAGAAGATACCTCAGATTTCTTGCAGGTTCAACCCACTATCAATTCTCTGCATTGCCCTTTGGCTTATCTACTGCGCCCAGAGTATTCACGAAATGCCTGGCATCAGTAATTGCCTACTGCAGACTTCAAGGGATACAACTATACCCCTATTTGGATGACTGCCTGATTCAAGCGGACAGCAAGCACATACTTCTGAAACATCTGGCTTATGTAATAAGGTTATTGAATTCTCTGGGATACACAGTCAACAAGAAGAAATCAAGGCTAACACCATCTCAGAAAATAATTTTCCTGGGTGCCAACTTGGACACAAACACCCAGATGGCCTATCTCATGCCAGAGAAGCAGGGGCAACTAACTCAATATTTCAGAACACTAGCAAATTTCACCAGGCTGACTGCAAGGAAAATCCTGCAGGCTCTGGGATTCATGGCATCTTGCATCCTACTAATCCCATGTGCAAAGCTGCATATGAGGAAACTTCAGTGGTACTTGAAAAACCTATGGTCTCAACACAGCCACAGTTTGGAAACAATAATACCACTAATTCCATGTCTTCAAAAGGAATTTCTATGGTGGGCTCAAGCATGCCAAACAAACACAGGTCTCCCATTCTGCAAGCCTCAAGCAAATCACGTCATCACAACAGACGCCTCGGACTACGCCTGGGGGGGCGCACATGACAGATCGGTGCATTCAGGGCAAATGGTCCCAAAAAGAAAAGCACCTTCATATCAATCAAAAGGAAATGCTAGCAGTAATAAATGCTATTATAGCTTTCAAGGACCTTCTGCATCCAGGTCAACTATTGATAAGAACGGACAACACCACAGTAATGTGGTACATAAACAAACAGGGAGGAACACACTCATACCCCCTAGGCAGGCTGGCCATGTCACTGTGGAACATGGCTCTGGAATTACAAATAGAACTTCAAGCACAGTTCTGGCCAGGCAAGGAAAACACGCTGACAGACAACCTAAGCAGAAATATGACAGATCCACACGAATGGAAGTTACATCCTCAAGTTTTTACAGAAATAATCCAAGCATGGGGAAGTCCAGACATAGATCTCTTTGCCTCCCACAACAATCACCAATTGACAAAATTCTGCTCAAGGACTTTTCATCCAAAGGCCTGGAGGGTGGACGCTCTGTCTTTCAGTTGGACATCAGTGACAGTTTATGCCTTTCCACATCTTCCTTTGCTGCCCAAAGTACTATTAAAAACCAGAGCAGACAGACCAAAGATGATTCTCATTGCTCCAGACTGGCCCAGACAGCACTGGTACCCACTCCTGAGGAGCCTGACGCATTCCCCTCCATGGACCCTACCTCTAATGCGTCTTCTTCTGACTCAGCAGAGCTACAAAACTCTTCACAGTCAGCTGAAAACACTCAATCTGGCCGCATGGAAGATTCCTTAACATCACAACAGACCCTACTTCCAAGGAGGTGCAGGATGTCATTTTGGAGTCCAGAAGGCCGTCTACTAGAAAAGTTTACTCCGCAAAATGGAAACGGTTTTGTGCCTGGAATGAGAAAAAGGGCCAGGACCCGGGAAAACTGAATTTACCTCAAATATTACAGTATCTAGTTGAGCTACTAAACAGTGGACTTTCATTCTCCTCCATCAAGATCCATGCCTCAGCCATTTCTGCACAATACAACACTGATCCACCTTTATTCTCTCACCCCCTCTTAAGACAGTTCCTCAGAGGGGCTAAGAATATTAAACCTCCAAGGAAACAACCAATACCTGCTTGGGACCTCAATTTCATTCTAGAAAAGCTGACCTTGCCTCCTTTTGAGCCAGCTGCCTCAACAGATTTGCTATATTTGTCCTGGAAAACAGCTTTCCTTCTGGCTATCACCTCAGCTCGTAGGGTATCGGAACTACAAGCCCTCATGGCGGTGCAGCCTTTTATCATCTTCCATCAGGACAGAGTTTCCTTATGAACTAACCTATCCTTTTTGCCAAAGGTGGTGTCCAGGGTAGCTTTGAATCAGGCTATACACTTGCCTACCTTTTACCCTAATCCTCAAAACAAAGGGGAGAGACTACTACATTCCTTGGACATCCATAGACAACTGCGATATTACCTGGACAGAACAAAGCCTTTCAGAAAATCAGAACAGCTCTTTGTGTCCTATGCTATAGGAGCCCAAGGGAAGCCTATTTCCAAACAGACAATTTCTAAATGGATAGCCCACTGCATACGTTTTTGTTACTCTTTTCATGGTAAAGCTGTACCTGCAGGCATCAGATCTCACTCCACAAGGGCCACTGCTACCTCTGCAGCCTTCCTCAGAGGAGTTCCTACCAAGGATATTCTGGAAGCAGCCACTTGGAGTTCTGTGCATATCTTCTCCAAGCACTATCACCTACCTTTATACTCCAAAACTAGAGCAGGCTTTGCCACTGCAGTCTTGCAGGGCATCCTGGCTCTGCCTAGTTCCACTTAGTACCTACCACCCCTTCTTAGCTTTGGGATTCTACCCATCTGTTATGACTGCAGCTGTATGCACGATGAACATAGTACAGTTTTGTACCTACCATAAATGTAGATGTTCGAGTGCTAATACAGCTGCAGTCCAGGTTTCCCTCCCTCCTTCCCCTCTTGGAACAGGCCTTTTGGCTAACACCTCCTCATACAACCTGATTGGGGTATTCTTTTATGGTGTATTTGCTTGCATCTAATGTATTTTGATTATATGGCATTGCTTTATTACACAAATGTATGTATTGCCTTCCTTCTGGGGGCACCTGACATCTGGGGCAAGAAAAACTGAAGAAAATGGCGTCTGCTGATTCTTTTATACCCCTGTCACACTGACGTCAGGGAAGAAGCGACGACAACCGACGCCGGACCTAGACTTTGGAATTCGGCCGATCGAGGACCCGCCTGATGGCAGGAGAACCCATCTGTTATGACTGCAGCTGTGTTAGCACTCGAACATCTACATTTATGGTAGGTACAAAACTGTACTTTGTGTTGCATAACAAAACTGTTTGAGGCCAGTAATCCTCTTGGTGAGGTACCTCTGTGGTCTCTCCAGCTGCTGGATATGCTTAGTTGAGTACATCCAAAATGGTGCATTGTACTCAATGATGGGTCTGATGACTTAAGAGTAGAGGGCCACCACTACCTCTTTTGATCCTGATGCAAATCCTTTGTTGATTAGGTGGGCCACATAGGATTTCCTAATCACTTTGGCAACATGGTTGCCAAAGGAAAGATGACTATCTACGTGTGTCCCCAGATCCCTTATTACTTTGTCAGTTTTTAGAGGGTAACACCTATGTGGTAGTTTGTGGGTACTTTGTTTTCACCAAAAGGGATTACTATGCCTCTTTCACACTGAGCTTGAGGCCATGATTCTGACACCACACATCTGTCTCATAGAGTCCCTTCTGGAGAATATTTGTGTCATCTGGGGAATCTATTATGGCAAACACTTTACAGATCCCAGCAAACCTAGTGAACCACAACCCTCCTGTGTTGGCATGTACTTCTGAGAAGTCTATACCAAACAGGAGGGGCCCCAGGACTGAACCCTGGGGGACACCAGTTGTTACCGGTTTAGAGTCTGACATGTAGTCAGCAACTCTTAATTTGTGGGATCTATCTGTGAGCCAGTTTGCAATCCATCTTGTGATGTATGGATTTATGCCCAGGTTGGTGAGTTCATCTATGATACCTGACTGCAGAATGGTGTCAAAGGTCTTAGCGAGGCATAGGTAGGCTGTGTGGAGCTCCTTTCAAGTCATCTGTAGCCTGGTAACTGTCTCAAAGAAATCCACCCAGTTCAGGAGGCATGATCTGCATTTGACAAAGCCAAACTGGGTGTGCTCAACTGTGTGAAGGTTCCCAATGTCTTTATTGTTGACTTCCATTATGATTGGCTCCATTGCCTTGCAGATCAGACTTGTCAGGCTCATAGAGCGGGAATGCCAAGGGTCTTTTGTGGCTCCACCCCTGTGGAGTGGAAAGAACATTGCTGTGCAACATTCTATGGGTACATATCTTGTAGAGAGGATGTAGAGAGAGGTGTAGGTATCCTTGATGAATATGGATACATCCCTGCCCTATGTGCTATGATCCAGGTTCTGATGCTGGAAGGTATGGAATGAGTAGTATCCTGGTATTGCTGGTGTGCTGTCTGGAGCCTTGAACTAGGTTTCTGTTACTGCACAGATATCAGTATTCTCCATACTGAGAAGTGCCTGGAGTGTGTGCATTTGTAGGCTGAGACTTCTGGCAATGAGTAGCATTTAGCTCACTTTGTGGTTATTTGTGTTGGTTACGGGGTTTGGTTTGTCTTGAGTGACTGGTGTTCCACACCTGAAGTCAATGCCTCGTTAGTCCGATCTGACCATAAGCTAATTACCCTACATGGCCACATTCTGCCCCCATCCCCCATTAAGGAAACCATGTTAAAAAAATGTCTCCAAAGCCAACTTCATGCTTCTTAAGACAGAAATGGTGAGCTTCATGACACCCATGCAGATGGACAATACTGTTACGACTACTGAATCCTACACAATTGTACTTTATAAGCACTTACATGAGTGCATCGATCGTGCTATCCCAAACAGAACCAAGACGCTATCCTCCAAAAAAGGAAGCCAATCTGGTGGTCCCTGCCATAAACAAACTATACAACAGAAGGAAGAAACTGTTGCAAAAGAGAGTAAAATCCCATGAGTGGAGGAGCTCCCTGGTCAGCCCCAGTAAGAAGCTGCAATCCCTGATAAAATCCTCCAAAGCTAGTTACGAAAACAAAATCGCCACTGATTCTAAAGACAACCACAAAGCATTCTATAGCTATGTCAAAAATCTCAATGGCAACACTCAGATCTGCTCTGAGTTACAGCACAATGGTACTAAATATACAGTCCCAACTGATATTGCCAATATCCTGGCAGATAGGTTCAGTGCCAACTTTACCCCCCTCTTACCCATTAAAGAGCCCATCTCTATACCGGAAAAATGCAAAGTTCCTGTAATCATGGCTGCACAGGTAAAAACCATACTCTCCAAAGCCAGGAACACAGCATCCATGGGACCAGACAACATCCCAGGCTGCATTCTACATGAACTACAGAACGAACTGACACCACATCTAAGTACCATGTTCAGTCATAGCCTCACCTCAGGCTTTGTGCCTGCTGAATGGTGCACAGCGACGGTTATCCCACTACACAAGGGGGGAGCCACTACGGACCCCAGGAACTAGCGTCCCATTAGCCTGACGAGTCTGGTCTGCAAGGCCATGGAACGTATCATCATGGAACTTATAAACAAAGACACTGGTAATCTCCTAACTCTGGACCCCAACCGGTTCGGTTTTGTAAAAGGCAGATCATGTCTCCTAAACCTGATAGACTTCTTTGAAGCAGTCACCAAAGCCGTAGACAAGGGTAAGGTGGTTCACACAGCCTATCTGGATCTTGCCAAGGCTTTCAACACCATCCCCCTACTCCGGAATTATAGATAAACTCACTAAACTTGGTATAAATCCCTATGTCACAAGATGGGTTACCAACTGGCTCACTGACAGAACCCACATTGTGAAAGTAGCAGACACCAAGTCTGACTTCAGACCAGTGACAAGTGGAGTACCACAGGGTTCAGTCCTGGGTCCTATCCTGTTTGGTGTCTACTTCTCTGAAGTACAGGCTAACACAGAACGTCATTGGCTAATGAAGTTCGCAGATGACTGCAAACTATGAGCCATAGGTTCATAGGTAGGTACTAGGCTATCTGCCCGAAGGCATTTATAAGCCTAGCCAGAGTGTGCCAACTTTCGCCACCCCATTGATTAATTAACTGAGCCTCTGTCAAGCAGAGCCAATGAAGTGATCCCGGGGGTATACTTTCTGTTACCCATCCACTCATCAAGGCTTCTCTTGAAGAGTGTTAGTGAGAGGCTCTGCCTAATGTAGTTAGGAATTTTGTTCCAAAGCATGGGGAGTCTCTGTGACAGGAATCTATCCCTCCAGCATGTTCTATTTATTGTTGTGGTGAGGTTTAGCTCACTATAGCACGTGGCTCGCAGTGACTTGGATTTCTTTAGGTGGAGCATGTCCATCAATTCTGAGTTGGACATGGGTTTGTAAGTCAGGCAGAGATCACCTCTGAGTAAGCGATATGCCACTGAGTACAGCCGGAGTTTTTTCAGTCGGGCTGCATAGGACATGTGTTTGCGGCCATTAATCTCTTGGTGAGGTGCTTTTGTGGTCTTTCAAGCTGTTGGAAGTGTCTTGTGAGGTACATCCCAAATGGGGCATTGTACTCTATGATGGGTCTGATGAGTGACGTGTAGAGGGGCACTATAACCTCTTTATTTCTAGATGCGAACCCCTTAGTAAGTAGATGGGCCACATAGAAGGATTTCCTAACTACTCTGGCAATATGATTGTCAAAGGAGAGATTACTATCTACCTGGGTCCCCAGATCTCTTATTACCTCTTCTGTATTAAGGGGGCTGCCGCCTATGTGGTAATTCGTGGTTGTTTTGCTTTTCCCAAACGGGATGACTATGCATTTTTTGGCATTTAGCTTGAGGCCATGACTTTGACACCAGGTGTCTGTCTCAGTAAAGCTTTTTTGGAGGATGTCCGTGTCAGCCAGAGAGTCAATTATGGCTCCCAGTTTGCAGTCATCGGCGAACTTGGTTAGCCATAGTCCTCCTGTGTTTGCCTGTACTTCTGAGAAATATATGCCAAACAGTAGGGGTCCCAGAACTGAGCCTTGCAAGACACCACTTGTGACTGGTTTATAGTCAGACCTGGAGCCTGCTATTCTTACCATATGAGTTCTGTCTGTAAGCCAGTTGGCAACACATCTTGTGACGTAGGGATTTATGTTCAGGCTGGTGAGTTTTTCTATAATACCCGAGTGAGGAATGGTGTTGAACGCCTTGGCGTGGTCAAGGTAGGCTATATGAACCACCTTTCCTTCGTCTATGGCCTTGGTAACTGTCTCAAAGAAGTCAACCAGGTTTAGTAGGCATGATCTGCCCTTAACAAAGCCGAACTGGGTCGGGTCAAGTGTTTGGAGGTTCCCAATGTCTTTGTTAATGAGTTCCATGATGATGCACTCCATAGCCTTGCAGACCAGGCTAGTCAGGCTTATGGGGTGATAGTTAACAGGGTCAGTTGTGGCTCCTCCTTTGTGGAGTGGAATAACCATTGCTGTGCACCATTCTATGGGCACGTAGCCTGTGGAGAGGCTGAGGTTGAACAGCGTGTTTAGGTGGGGGGTTAGTTCGTTCTGTAGTTCATGCAAGACGCAGCCTGGGACACCATCTGGCCCCATTGATGCTGTGTTTTTGGCTTTTGAAAGGGCTGTTTTCACCTGTACTTCTGTGATATCCAAGACACTACACTTTTCCGGTATTGTTGTGTGCCCTTTTGAAGGTGAGAGGGAGGTGAAGTTTGCACTGAATCTATCTGCCAGTATGTTGGCAATATCAGTAGGTTCAGTATATTTTGTGCTATTTTGCACTATCTCAGAGCATATCTGCGAGTTGCCAGTTAGATTTTTGACATAGCTAAAGAAGGCTTTGTGGTTATCTTTCGAGTCCTTGGCTATTTTTCTTTCGAAGTTAGCCTTGGATGATTTTATGAGGGACCTTAGTTTCTTACTGATACTGATCAGGGATGTCTTTCCTTTTTGGGATTTGCTTTTTTTCTGAACTAGTTTCCTCCTTTTGTTGTATAACCTGTTTTTGGCAGGGGTCCACCAGACTGGTTTCCTTCTCTTAGGGGAGTGAGTCTTGGTTTTGCTAGGGATGGCATGATCCATGCATCCTTGTAGGTGTTCATAGAGTGCAATTGTAAAGGATTCTGCATCTTGGGCAATGTTATCCTTTAGTATGGGGGCTGTGAAACTTACCACCTCTGACTTAAGTAAGGTGAAGTTTGCTTTAGAAAAAGTTTTTCACTGTGGTTTCCTTGGTTGGGGGTGGTGGTGGGGTGTGGACATCCAGGGTGATTAGTTTATGGTCTGATCTAACCAGTGATGGGTTGACCTCCGGTATGGAGCACCTGTCGCCCATGTTAGTGATGACCAGGTCCATTATGTTGTGGCCTCTGGTAGGGGAGTTTACCAGCTGATCCAGGGCATTTGAGTTGATAAATTCCAGGAAGCGCTGAGCCCGGGAGTTTGTACTCAAGTAGTTTTCCCAGTTAATGGTAGGGTAACTGAAATCTCCCAAGATCAGGGTGTTCGGTAGGACCTTCATGTTTTCCAGTGTCTCCAGAAAGGCAGAGTGGTGGTCCTGGGTTATGGAGGGTGATCTGTAGCAGGCCACAATTTGCATTGCAGATATGCCCAATGTTAGTTGCACATGGATGATCTCAGAGGTATCATGCTGTGCCACTAACCTGGAGGTGTGGGTATCCTTGATGAATATGGTTACACCCCCTCCTTTTGTGTTTCGGTCCGTGTTCTGTGGCCGAAATGTGTGGTATGAGTTGTAGCCCAGTAGTGCTGGAGTGCTCTCTGGAGCCTTGACCCAGGTTTCAGTTACTGCACAGATGTCAATGTTCTCCATACTTAGGAGTGCTTCGAGCACATGCATTTTGAGATTTAAACTCCTGGCGTTGAGTAGCATAACCCTCAGTTTTTTACTGTTCACGAAGGTGGGTTTGAATTTTGAGCCTTGCCTAAAAAAGGCACTATGGGGGCAGCAAGAGCCTTGGCCAGTATTCGAAAGCCAAGGGGTGACAGGTGCCAGCCGTCTCTTGCGAAACAATGCGGCTTGTCGAGCATGTCATCCCAGGCTGACAGACACTGGATCCCCTTTGAATGACACCAGAAGTTTAGCCAATTGTTGAAATTGATCATTTTTTCTTTATACTGAGGTATCATTCTTGGTGAGGGCAGGATGCTACTCAGAGTCAGGGTCATACCCGCCTGGGCTACATGATCAGAGAGCTTTTCCATGTCTCTTCTCATGTAGTCCAGGGAGGTACGGCTCAGGTCGTTCACACCAACATGAACAATGACAGAGTCATATTTGTACTTGTTGTGGAGTGACCTGTGTGCTTGTGTTATGTGGCAGATTCTGGCTCCCGACAGGCAGCTAACAGTAACCTTCTCCTTGTCCAGCCTAGTGAGTGGGGCGTCAGTGTGCCTGACTATTGAGTCACCTATTACTAGTGTGTTAGTATGTTATTTCGCCTTAAGGGCTGTGATTGTGCGGCACATTGATTTTGTGTTTTATGTGTTGTCTGGTTTGTGACGGGAGGTGCAGGTTTTGTGGGTGTCTGCTTTGGAGCTCTCTGATGCTTTTGCAGGTTTTTATTTAGAGCCTCCGAGTATGATTTTGTGTATTTATGTGCATCTTTTGCCAGTGCTGGTTTAGTAGGTCTATGTGAGGCTGGAGGCGTGGTGCAAGTGCTAACCTTCTCCTCATGGCTGTCTGTTCCAGTCTTGGGTGGAGACACCTTAGCCTCCAGTTTGGCTGTATAATTGCATCTCTCACATATGTTAGTGTTTTGTGGTAGGAGGAAAGGGCTGTCTGTGTACATAAGGCAGTTGTAACATTGCCTCAGGATACGTAGATTCACCAGCTGGACTGGAGAGTACACCTGAAGTTGCCCTTTGGTCATGCCTGAATAGTTGGGTGAGCTGCTTGGTCACTTGGTTGGAGAGGGGTGGATAAACAGCCTTGCCCTGCTGGGCAGTCAAGTGTCGAGGTATATTAGTGCTTGCTATTAGGTGTGAGCAAATGCTGGACTGTAGGATGCTTTTTGAGTGCGTAGGTTGAGAGTTAGACTAGTTTCAAGTGAAAAACTGAAGGAGACTTAGTGGAGCCAGGAATAATTAAACCCTAGCTAACTGGTGCTGCCCGGTGCACAAAACCATGCAACGCATTTTTTAAACTACTAACTTCTGAGCTGGAACCACTCCTCCAGGGACAGATGGCTGCTCAAAGTTCCCCTCTCTCACAGGTGAACAGAGAAACTTCCCTCTATCCAAGTAAGGTATGGGCAACTCAGAAAATAATCAAAACTACTAACAATGTGGACATCCTACAAAAGGGCCTCACTGAGACAGATGCCTGTTGTCAAAGCCATGGTCTCAAGCTCAGTGCCAAAAGGTGCATTGCCATCCCCTTTGGTAAAAACTATGTACCCATGAACTACAACATAGGTGGTAGTATACTTAACACCGAAAGTATGATAAGAGACCTTGGGACACAGGTGGACAGTAGTCTCCCCTTTGATAATCACATCACCACAGTAGTCAGGAAGTCCTTCTACGTGGCACACCTCATCACAAAAGGTTTCTCATGCAGAAAAAAAGAGGTCATTGTTCCCCTCTACTCATCACTCATTAGATACATTATAGAGTACAATGCCCCTTTTAGTATGTACCTCACAAGACATCTACAACAACTGGAAAGGCCGCAGAAATACCTCAAAAGAGGATTACCGCCTCAAACACATGCCCTACATAAACCATCTCAAAAAAACTCCAGCTTTACTCCGTCGCATATCCCCTACTCAGAAGTGATCTCTGCCTAACATACAAAGCTGTGTCAAACCCAGAGCTGTTGGACATGCTCCACTTAAAGAAATCCCAATCCCTCCGAGCTACACACTCTAGGGACCTAAACCTTGTCACCACAATAAACAGAACATGCCGGAGGGATTGATTCCTGTCCCAGAGACTTCCCATACTCCGGAGTAAACTACCTATCTATATCAAACAAAGCTCCTCATTAGCACACTTCAAGAAAAATCTTGATGACTGGATGGGAAATAGGAAATTCACCCCGGGGATCAGTTCTGTGGCTCTGCTTGACAGTGGCATAGGAAAATAAATTTCTTGGGTGGCAAAAGCCAGGGTACCTTTTTGGCTGGGCTTGTATAGGCCCCAGTTGTAACATTGATTTTGTGTTTTATGTGTTGTATGAACCTTTTTTCCTTGCCTAAAGAAGGTAATATTGGGACAGCAAGAGCCTTGGCCAGTATTCAGAAGCATAGGGGTGACAGGTGCAAACCATCTCTAGCGAAGCAACAAGGCTTGTCTATCATGTCATCACAGGCAGACAGAGACTGGATCCCCTTTAAATGACACCAGAAGCTGAGTCAGTTGTTGAAGTTTATCATCTTTCTGTTATATTGCAGTGTCATGTAGGTGAAGGTAAGATGCTACTCAAGGTCAGGGTCATACCAGCCTGGGCTACATGATCATAGAGCTACTATATATCTCTTGTCATGTTGTTGTGGGAGGTATGTCTCAGATCATTCACACTGACGTGTACAAAGAACACATCATATATGTACCTGTTCTGGAGTGATGTAAGTGCTTGTGTTATGTGGCGGATCATAGCACCTGACAGACAACTGACAGGAACCTTCCCCTTGTCCAGCCGAGTGAGTGGAACATCTGTATGCCTGACTACGGAGTTACCTATTACTAGTGTGTTGGGTATGTTGTTTTTCCTTAGGGCCTGTTGTGAGGCACACTGCTTATGTGTATTATGTGTTTTTTGGAGTGTGCTTAGAGGTGCATGTTGCTTGCTGTCTGCTTAGGAGGACACACTCTCTTTGTCAGATTAATATTCTTATTCTCTGAGTATGGTAATGTGTATTTATGTGTGTGTTTTGCTGGTGCTTATATTGTAGGTCTATGTGAGACTGTTGGTGATGTTCATCGTGCATACAGCTGCAGTCATCATACTAGGGTTATCCTGCCGTCAGGCGGGTCCTCGGTCGGCCGAATTCCAAAGTCTAGGTCCGGCGTCGGTTGTCGTCGCTTCTTCCCTGACGTCAGTGTGGCAGGGGTATAAAAGAGGCAGCCGACACCATTTTCTCCAGTCTTTCTTGCCGCGCGGTGCCCAAAGCAGAAGCAGTTCGCAAGTGCCGGTCGGCCAGCTCCTGAGGTTTACGAAAAGTATTTCAGCCGAAGTCTTCTTTAAAGCTAAGTACCCCATTGGGGAAACTTTTCTTGCCTCAGACCGATGTCAGACAAAGTTAATAATTGCATTTCTTGTGGGAAGCAAATACCGCATAAGGATTTTCACTTTTACTGTATACCTTGCTTAGGGCCAGACCACGACGTCTCGGCCTGCCGTTTTTGTGCTAGGTTTAACAAGCGCACTATTAAGCACCGGGCGGAGTTCGCCCTTCATTATTTTGGCAAAAAATGTAATTATATCATGTCATCGGATATACCGACGCCAGTTTTAGGTAAAAAACGCAAGGATAAGGACAGACATCCGAGGCCGGCTCCGAGTACTGAGACCACGCTAAGGCCAACTACCAGTTCTCTGGTTCTCAGCGAGGTGCCTACACAGCCCCTGACTACCAATGAAACTATTTTACCGGCGACTTCAGTACCCGAGGCCGCAGGTTCCTCGGCCTCCATTCCCACTGCAGATACCAACGCCACTCTTGGCGATGAAATGGAAAGTTTAGCGAGGCCTGCCATTTCTGAAGGCGTTTTCAGGCCTTCCTCCTTTTCTATCAAATCATTCACTAAATCTAAAGCTCCAATGAAAACTAAAAAACAAGGTCCTCAGCCCGCCACTCAAGGCCCCATGCCTAAAAAACATATGCTTAAAATGTCTGAGGATTTCATCACACTCATCAGGGGATGTTCATCGTGCATACAGCTGCAGTCATAACAGATGGGTTCTCCTGCCATCAGGCGGGTCCTCGGTCGGCCGAATTCCAAAGTCTATGTCCAGCGTCGGTTGTCGTCGCCTCTTCCCTGATGTCAGTGCGACAGGGGTATAAAGGAACCAGCCTACGCCATTTTCTTCAGTCTTTCTTGCCGCGCGGTGCCCGAAGCAGAAGCAGTTCGCAAGTGCCGGTCGGCCAGCTCCTGAAATTACGAAAAATTTTGAAACCAAAGTCTTCTTGAAAGCTAAGTACCCCGTTGGGGAAACTTTTCTTGCCTCAGACTGATGTCAGACAAAGTTAACAATTGTATTTCATGTGGGAAGCAAATACCGCATAAGGATTTCCATTCCCTCTGTATACCTTGTTTAGGCCCAGACCACGACGTCTCGGGCTGTCGCTTTTGTGCTACATTCAATAAACGCACTATTAAGCGTCGGAGTTAAGCAGCATTATTTTGGGAAAACATTTAACTATATTATGTCGTCGGAGACTCCGACTCCAGTTTTGTCTAAAAAACGCAAGGATAAGGACCGACACACGAGGTCTGCGGCCTCTACCGACACCACTCCAAAGCCGACTACACGTGGTCTGGTTCTCAGCGAGGCACCCAAGCAGCCCCTGACTACCGACGACACTTCATTGGCGGTGTCCCCTGTGCCCGAGGTCGCAGGCTCCTCGGCCCACACCCCGGCTACAGATACCGGAGCCACTCTTGGCGTTGAACCTCACAATGTGAACAGGTCTACCTCCACTCAAGGTGTCTTCAGACCTTCCTCTTCTTTTTCCATCAAGGCTTTCACTAAGTCTAAAACAGCCATGCACTCTAAGAGACAAGCTACACAGGGCCCATCTCCAGGCCCCATGCCTAAAAAACAGATGCTTAAAATGGCTGAGGATTTAATTACTCTTATCAGGGGTTCTCAACCCCCACTGGACAAAGGCCCAGAGTGGAGGAAGAATCCCCTCCTCTGATCAGGGCTCCATTATTTCAGAGCACTCTGATGATCAGGAACATTCTTACTCCCCTTTGAAGACTCTGATGCAGAGGAGTCCATTCCTTCTGTATCCCCAGAGGATTACTCATTCGGGAAACTTTGCATACCTTAAGGGAACACTTCCACTGGGAAGGCCAAGATTATTCAGATTCCAAGAAAAGGCTTAGGGAATTTCTCTTGCTACCTCAGCACAGACCTGTGGCTATACCTCCTGTCTTGGACATCCTAGATGATGTTTACTCGGAGGCCTGCCTTAACCTGGATTCTCTGCCTCCAGCCCCAGTCAAGCCTGACAGGTACTACAGGGTCCCTGACTCACACCAATTTCTATACAAAAGCCATGCTGCTGACCCAGAAACCATCTCACAGGGCCCCAAGGGAATTAAGGCCTCCACTGCTAAAAATCCATTACCTTCCGAGAGAGATTCCAGATCCTTAGAAAGGTGGGGAAAAAAGGTATATACCTCGGCTACCTTAACCATGAGGGCCTTAAACTGTCAGTTCAATATGCTAAAATACTAACAGTTTTTGTTATCACAATTGAAAAGTAAAATGTCACAACCTGAACAACCAGACTTGAAGGAGTTGCAGAATTTGATGCATAGTGCAGAACAAGTGGGTAAGCACACCTTACAATGTGGTTTTGATGCTCTAGAGGCCTCATGTAGAGCTGCTGTTACAGGATCAGTCATACGTAGACATGCCTGGCTCAAGGAACAAACCTTGCCTGATCATGTCAAAGCTAAATTACTAGATGCCCCTCTACAAAAAAATTTATTATTTGGTGCTAATGCTGAGGAGGTATTAAGGAAAATGGAGGAAAAAGCAAAATCAATGCAAACTGTGAAGGATTTTCTACAGGTACAACCCCCACGTTTCAGTAGAAATTGGCCTTCCAAAAATTGGTCCTTTCCAGCCACAGACAGACCCCAAAGAGGTAGATACAGGCGCCCGAGGGGCAGAGGACATTCCCAAGGATCGTTTAGAGGCAGACAATGGCAAGCTCCTACACAAAGAGGTGGTGAGGATAACTCGCAATCATTCAGAAAGCAAACCCAATGACTTTCCCCTTTGCATGCCAAGCAAGACTCAAATGGCAGCCCCTTAGGAAGAAAACTGGCATTATTTTCAAAAAATTGGCATATTGTCACAAAAGACAAATGGATCATGAAAGCGATTCAAGAGGTACCTACGCACGAACAAGGTCAAGGTTTTTATTCCAGACTATTCCTGGTACCAAGGAAGGGAAAAGATTGGAGACCTATTTTGGACCTATCCATCCTAAACACATTTCTACTCGTACCAAAATTCAAGATGCTCACTCTACAGCAGCTTCTTCCCATGCTGGGCAAGGAGTCTTGGCTGGTAACATTGGACCTCAAGGAGGCATACCTGCATGTCCCAATCAGACAAAATTGCAGAAGATACCTCAGATTTCTTGCAGGTTCAACCCATTATCAATTCTCTGCATTGCCCTTTGGCTTATCTACTGCACCCAGAGTATTCACGAAATGCCTGGCATCAGTAACTGCCTACTGCAGACTTCAAGGGATACAAATATACCCCTATTTGGACGACTGCCTGATCCAAGCGGACAGCAAGCACATTCTCCTGAAACATCTGGCTTACGTAATAAGGTTGTTGAACTCTCTGGGATACACAGTCAACAAAAAGAAATCAAGGCTAATACCCTCTCGGAAGATTATTTTCCTGGGTGCCAACTTGGACACAAACACCCAGATGAACTACCTCATGCCAGAGAAGCAGGGGCAACTAACTCAATACTTCAGAGCACTAGCAAATTGCACCAGGCTGACTGCAAGGAAAATCCTGCAGGCTCTGGGATTCATGGCATCTTGCATCTTACTAATCCCATGTGCAAAGCTGCATATGAGGAAACTTCAATGGTACCTGAAAAACCTATGGTCTCAACACAGCCACAGTTTGGAAACAATAATACCACTAATTCCATGTCTACAAAAGGAATTTCTGTGGTGGGCTCAAGCATGCCAAACAAACACAGATCTTCCATTCAGCAAGCCTCAAGCAAATCAAGTCATCACAACAGACGCCTTGGACTACGCCTGGGGGGCGCACATGACAGATTGGTGCATTCAGGGCAAATGGTCCCAAAAAGAAAAGCACCTTCACATCAATCAAAAGGAAATGCTAGCAGTAATAAATGCTATTATAGCTTTCAAAGACCTTCTGCAACCAGGTCAACTATTGATAAGAACGGACAAAACCACAGTTATGTGGTACATAAACAAGCAGGGAGGAACGCATTCATACCCCCTATGCAGACTGGCCATATGTCACTTTGGAACAGGGCCATGGACTTACAAATCGAACTACAAGCACAGTACTGCCAGGCAAGGAAAACACGCTGGCAGACAACCTAAGCAGAAATATGACAGATCCAAATGAATGGAAGTTGCATCCAAAAGTTTTTACAGAAATAATCCAAGCATGGGGAAGGCCAGACATAGATCTCTTTGCCTCCCACAAAAATCACCAATTGACAAAATTCTGCTCAAGGATTTTTCATCCAATGGCCTGGAGAGTGGACACTCTCTCTTTCAGTTGGACATCAATGACAGTTTATGCCTTCCCACCTCTTCCTCTGCTGCCCAAAGTTCTACTGAAAACCAGAGCAGACAGACCAAAGATGATTCTCATTGCTCCAGACTGGCCAAGACAACACTGGTACCCACTCCTGAGGAGCCTAACGCATTCCCCACCATGGACCCTGCCTCTAATGCCTCTTCTCCTGACTCAGCACAGCTTCAAAACTCTACACAGCCAGCTAAAAACACTCCTTAGCATCACAACAGACCCTACTCTCCAAGGAGGTGCAGGATGTCATTTTGGAGGCCAGAAGGCCATCAACTAGAAAAGCTTACTCCGCAAAATGGAAACGGTTTTGTGTCTGGAATGAGAAAGAGGGCCAGGATCCCGGAAAACTGAATTTACCTCAAATACTACAGTATCTAGCTGAGCTGCTAAGCAGTGGACTTTCATTCTCCTCCATCAAAATCCATGCCTCAGCCATTTCTTCAGAATACAACACTGATCCACCCTTATTCTCTCACCCTCTCTTAAGACAGTTCCTCAGAGAGGCTAAGAATCTAAGACCCCCAAGGAAGCAACCAATACCTGCTTGGGATCTCAATTTCATTCTGGAAAAACTGACCTTGCCTCCCTTTGAGCCAGCTGCCTCATCAGATTTGCAATATTTGTCCTGGAAAACAGCTTTCCTTCTGGCTATTACCTCAGCTCGTAGAGTTTCAGAACTACAAGCTCTCATGGCGGTGCAGCCTTTTATCGTCTTCCATCAGGACAGAGTTTCCTTACGAACCAACCCGTCCTTTATGCCTAAAGTGGTATCCAGGGTAGCTTTGAATCAGGCCATACACTTACCTACCTTTTATCCTAATCCTCAAAACAAAGGGGAGAGATTACTACATTCCTTGGACATCCATAGACAACTGCGTTATTATTTGGACAGAACAAAGCCTTTCAGAAAATCAGAACAGCTCTTTGTGTCCTATGCTGTAGGAGCTCAAGGAAAGCCAATTTCCAAACAGACAATCTCAAAATGGATAGCCCACTGCATACATTTTTGCTATTCTTTTCATGGCAAAACTGTACCTACAGGCATCAGATCTCACTCCACAAGGGCCACAGCTACCTCTGCAGCTTTCCTCAGAGGAGTTCCTACCAAAGATATTTTGGAAGCAGCCACTTGGAGTTCTGTGCATACCTTCTCCAAGCACTACCACCTACCATTATACTCCAAAACCAGAGCAGGCTTTGTCACTGCAGTCTTGCAGGGCATCCTGGCTCCTCCTAGTTCCACCTAGTGCCTACCACCCCTTTCTTAGCTTTGGGATTCTACCCATCTGTTATGACTGCAGCTATATGCATGCACGATGAACATAGTACAGTTTTGTACCTACCATAAATGTAGATGTTCGAGTGCTAATACAGCTGCAGTCCAGGTTTCCCTCCCTCCTTCCCCTCTTGGGACATGCCTATTAACTAACACCTCCTCATACAACCTGATTGGGGTATTCATTTATGGTGTATTTGCTTGCAACTACTGTATTTTGATTATATTGCATTGTTTTATTACACAAATTTATGTATTGCCTTCCTTCTGGGGGCACCTGACATCTGGGGCAAGAAAAACTGAAGAAAATGGCGTCGGCTGGTTCCTTTATACCCCTGTTGCACTGACGTCAGGGAAGAGGCGACGACAACCGACGCCGGACCTAGACTTTGGAATTCGGCCGACCGAGGACCCGCCTGACGGCAGGAGAACCCATCTGTTATGACTGCAGCTGTATTAGCACTTGAACATCTACATTTATGGTAGGTACAAAACTGTACTTTCTCAACCCTCCTCAGACAAAAGACCCAGGTTGGAGGAAGACTCCCCTTCCTCAGACCAAGCTTCTATTGCCTCAGACCTTTCTGAGGACCAGGATTACACCTATTCCCCATTTGAAGATTCTGATGCTGAGGAGTCTATTCCCTCGGTCTCCCCCCCTGAGGACTACTCTTTTGGGGAAATCCTAACATACATTGAGAGAGCACTTCCACTGGGAAGGCCAAGATTACTCAGATTCAAAGAAAAGGCTCAGGGAATTTCTGCTGCTTCCCCAGCATAGACCCTGGCTATTCCTCCTGTCTTAGATATTTTGGATGATGTGTACGCAGAAGCCAGTCTTAATCCAGGCTCTTTACCCCCTGCCCCTGTTAAACCAGACAGATATTACCAGGTTCCTGATTCTCACCAGTTCCTTTATAAAAGCCCTACTGCTGACCCAAAAACTATTTCTCAGGACCCCAAGGGGATTAAGGCCTCTACTGCTAAAAACCCTTTACCTTCAGAGAGAGATTCCAGAGCATTAGAAACGTGGGGGAAAAAGGTGTATACATCAGCCACTTTAACCATGAGGGCATTAAACTGTCAATTTCATATGTTAAAGTATCAGCAGTTCTTGCTATCTCAGCTGAAAAGCAAAATGACACAAACAGAACAACCGGATTTGAAAGAGTTGCAGGATTTGTTGCATGGAGCAGAACAAGTGGGGAAGCATACCTTACAGTGTGGTTTTGATGCTTTAGAAGCCTCATGCAGGGCTGCTGTCACAGGGTCTGTCATACGTAGACATGCTTGGCTCAAAGAGCAGACCTTACCAGATCATGTCAAAGCAAAGTTATTAGATGCACCACTACAAAAACATGTATTGTTCGGTGTTAAGGCTAAGGAGGTACCAAAGAAAATGAAGAGAAAAGCGAAATCTATGCAAACAGTTAAAGAATTCTTGCAGGTGCAGCCTCCACGCTTCAGCAGAAACTGTCCTTCCAAAATTTGGTCTTTTCCAGCCACAGACAGACCCCAAAGGGGTAGATACAGATGCCCAAAGGGTAGAGGACAACCACAAGGATCTTACAGAGCTAGGCAATGGCAAGCTCCAGGCCCTAGAGGTGGAGAAGATAGGCCTCAGTCATTTAGAAAACAGTCACAATGACTTTCCCCTAAGCCTGCCAAACAAAGCTATAATGGCAGCACCTTTGGGCGGAAAACTGGCCTTATTTTCAAAAAACTGGCACATTGTTACAAAGGCCAAATGGATTCTGGAAATTATAGACAGAGGCTACAGTTTCCACTTTCACACCCTTCCAAAAACGAGAGGCATGCCAAACCTGCCACAAAATCAATGGGCAGAGGCACAAAAACAAATCTCCGCTCTCATAGATATGAAAGCAATTCAAGAGGTACCTGCAGAAGAACAAGGTCAAGGTTTTTATTTAAGACTATTTCTGGTACCAAGGAAGGACAAAGACTGGAGACCCATCTTAGACCTATCTATTCTAAACACATATCTAGAGGTACCAAAATTCAAGATGCTCACATTGCAGCAGCTTCTTCCCATGCTGGCAAGGAGTCTTGGCTGGTAACGTTGGACCTCAAGGAGGCATACCTGCATGTCCCTATCAGACAAGATTGCAGAAGATACCTCAGATTTCTTGCAGGTTCAACCCATTATCAATTCTCTGCATTGCCCTTTGGCTTATCTACTGCATCCAGAGTATTTACGAAATGCCTGGCATCAATAATTGCTTTGTGCAGACAACGAGGAATACAAATCTACCCATATCTGGACGACTGCCTGATCCAAGCGGACAGCAAGGACATTCTATTGCAGCATCTGGCGTTTGTAATAAAACTGCTAAACTGCCTGGGGTACACAGTAAACAAAAAGAAATCAAAACTAATACCCTCTCAACAGATAATTTTCCTGGGTGCCAGCTTAAATACAATGGCCCAGATGGCTTACCTCAAGCCAGAGAAACAAGGGCAACTGTCTCAATACTTCAACAAAATGCAACTTTAACCAGGCTAACTGCAAGGAAATTCCTGCAGACTCTGGGGTTCATGGCATCTTGCATCCTACTACTACCATTTGCAAAGCTGCATATGAGGAAACTACAATGGTACCTAAAAAACTTATGGTCTCAACACAGCCACAGCTTGGAAACAATTTTACCACTCATTCCATGTCTTCAAAAGGAATTTCTGTGGTGGGCTCAAGCATGCCAAAGAAACACGGGTCTCCCTTTCTGTATACCACAAGCAAGTCTAATCATCACAACAGATGCCTCAGACTACACCTGGGGAGCACACATGGTAGATCAGTACATCCAGGGAAAATGGACCCAAAAACAAATGCACCTACACATCAACCAAAAGGAGATGCTAGCTGTGCAAAATGCACTTATGACCTTCAAGGACCTTTTGCATCCAGGACAGCTGCTAATAAGGACAGACAACACCACAGTCATGTGGTACATAAACAAACAGGGAGGGACACATTCATACCCCCTGTGCAGGCAAGCTATGACCCTGGGGAACACAGCATTGGAATTGCAAGTTCAACTACAGGCACAATTCCTGCCAGGAAAGGAAAACACTCTGGCAGACAACTTAAGCAGAAATATGACAGACCGTCACGAATGGAAGTTGCATCCTCAAGTCTTCTCAAAGATAACTCAAGCATGGGGACAGCCGGACATAGATCTATTTGCTACACACAGAAATTACCAGTTGAAAAAATTCTGCTCAAGGACCTATCATCCAAAGGCCCGGAAAGTGGACGCACTCTCTTTCAAATGGACAGCATTGACAGTCTATGCTTTTCCACCTCTACTGACCAAAGTCCTACTAAAATCCAGAGCAGACAGACCACAAATGATTCTCATTGCTCCAGACTGGCCACAACAGCACTGGTATCCTCTCCTAAAGAACCTGTCACACTCACCACCATGGATCCTACCTCAAGTTCCTCCTCTGTTGTCCCAGCACAACTACAAGACCCTTCACAACCAGCTCAAAACTCTGAATCTAGCTGCATGGAAAATTCCTTAATTTGCCAACAGACTCTCCTCTCCAAGGAGGTACAGGATGCCATCTTGGAGGCCAGGAGACCCTCTACTAGAAAAACCTACTCCGCCAAATGGAAATGCTTTTGTTCCTGGAATCAAGCAAAGGGTCAGAATCCTTGGGTAATGAATATACCTCAGATTTTACAGTACCTAGCTGAGATGTTAAACAGTGGCCTTTCCTTCTCTTCCATCAAGATCCATGCTTCAGCCATTTCAGCACAATACAATACGGATCCTCCTTTATTCTCACAACCTCTATTAAGGCAGTTCCTCAGTGGGGCAAAAAATATAAAACCCCCACAGAAACCTCCAGCTCCACCATGGGACCTCAACTTCATATTGGGGAAGCAGACACTACCTCCTTTTGAGCCAGCCTCTTCAGCAGAGCTACAATACTTGTCGTGGAAAACAGCCTTGCTTCTGGCTATTACCTCAGCATGCAGGGCTTCAGAGCTACAGGCCCTCATGGCTGTGCAACCATTCATCATTTTCCATCAGGACAGGGTTTCCTTATGAACCAACCCTACATTCATGCCGAAGGTAGTATCCAGTGTGGCTTTGAATCAGACTATTCATTTACCTACCTTTTATCCTAATCCACAGAACAAAGGAGAGAGGCTACTCCACTCCTTGGACATTCACAGGCAACTTCATTATTACTTGGACAGAACAATGTCATTCAGGAAATCTGAGCAGCTCTTTGTGTCCTATGCTACAGGTACTCAAGGAAAAGCTATTTCCAAACAGACTGTTTCAAAATGGATAGCCCACTGTATATGCTTTTGTTATTCATTTCATGGAAAATCAGTGCCTGTATACATCAGATCCCACTCCACCAGGGCTACAGCTACCTCAGCAGCATTCCTCGGGGGGGTCCCTACCAAGGACATTTTGGAAGCAGCTATTTGGAGTTCAGTACATACTTTCTCCAAGCACTACCACCTTCCACTATACTCAAAATCTAAAGCGGGCTTTGCCACAGCAGTCCTGCAGGGCATTCTAACCCCTCTTAATTCCGCTTAGTACCAGCCACCCTTACTTAGCTTTGGGATTCTACCCAAGTGTGATGACTGCAGCTGTATGCATGATGAACATAGTACAGTTTTGTACCTACCATAAATGTAGATGTTCGAGTGCGCATACAGCTGCAGTCCAGGTTACCCTCCCTCCATCCCCTCTTAGGACTAGGACTAGGTTTTTTACAAACACCTTTAACATACCACCTATTTGGGGTATTCCTTTATGGTGTATTTGCTTGCAACTACTGTTTTGATTTACCTTCTTATGTATGTTTGCATAACATTATGTATTGCCTTCCTTTCTGGGGGCAGCTGACATCTGGGGCAAGAAAAACTGAAGAAAATGGCGTCAGCTGCCTCTTTTATACCCCTGCCGCACTGACGTCAGGGAAGAAGCGACGACAACCGACGCCGGACCTAGACTTTGGAATTCGGCCGACCGAGGACCCGCCTGACTGCAGGATAACCCTAGTGTGATGACTGCAGCTGTATGCGCACTCGAACATCTACATTTATGGTAGGTACAAAACTGTACTTTGTGGTTGTATGACCCTACTCCTCTTGATTGTATTGTCCAGTATTGGGTTGACAGAGCTTAGCCACCGGTTTGACCCTGTGTGTGCCAGCATGTGGTGCATCAACCCATATATTATATGGTCATGGCCTATGCATACAATACACTTACAATACACCTAGTATGATAAGCCTGCTGAGGTTAGCAAATGTGAAAAAAAAACTTTGGGAAAACTGTCAGCAAGTAATGTTTTTATTGCACCCGGTAACTCCATATTGCTTGCTGAAATGTAAAGACGTATTTAGTTTGGATTAAGAACCCCGCACTTGCCAACTGTGTGTGTGTGTGTGTCTCTCTGTCTCCCTGGAGTGCAACCTTTTTGGAGACTACTCACACCTCTTAAAAGTGGTATACTCATCTTTGTCAAGTCTGATGATGTCACCATCCTACAGATATACCTGTGGAAAGGTGAAATTCCAATAATGTGTTTAGCATGTTGTGTAAGTGTGTATTGCTGTAGTATCATAATGTAATTAGGTAGGGGGTTGAATCCTGCACTTGCCAGCTGTGAGTGTGTGTTCTTTTCTGGGGAGGAGCAATCTTTTTGGAGACTACTCACAACTCTTAAAAGTGGTATACTCATCTTTGTTAAGTCTGATGATGTCATCATCCTACAAATATGCATGTGGAAAGGTGAAATTCCAATAATGTGTACAGCGTGTCGTGTAAATGTGAACTGCGGTAGTATTATAATGTAGTTAGGTAGGGGTTTGATTCTTGCACTTGCCAACTGTGTGTGGCTCTCCCTAGGGAGGAGCAACCTTTCTGGAGACTACTCACACCCCTTAAAAGTGGTATACTCACCTTTGTCAAGTCTGATGATGTCACCATCCTACAAATATACCTGTGGAAAAGTAAAATCCCAGTAATGTGTATAGCTTGTTGTGTAAATGCATACTGCTGTGATATCATGCTGTAGTTAGGAAGGAGTTTGAATCTCGCACTTGCTGACTGTGTGTGTGTGTTTCAGGTGTGTGAGTGTGTGTGACACCATTGATCAGTGTGGAGTGGGTTTTGATTTTTCTAGTGTATGACATATCACAATGACAACTGTATGTACATTACACATGTAAGGTAGCTGTGGGGCAAAGCCATATACATACATGTGACCTCAATTATTTCATAGGTGGGTACTCTGCTTTCTCCGTGAAAGCATCTGCTATCTTTGCCAGAGCGTGCTGGCGCCTTCCAGAGCTTAGGTCACTTCTGTATGCATGTGACAAACTTAGCCACTGTAGTGATCCCTGGGCTACATCTTCTGTTTCACATCCACTCATCATGGTTTCTATTGAAGAGTGTGAGTGAGGGTTTATGCTTGAGGTATATTTGAGTCCTGCTCCAAAGCAAGCAAAGTCTGGCAAAGATGACATCATTATAGGTGTGCAACAACCTCTATGGATCTGCATGCAAACCCTTTATTGCTTGTGTGCTCCAAAGAGGGATTTCCAAAACCCTTTGGTAATGTGATTATCAAAGGAAAGATGACTAAACACATGGTTCTATGTATACATTAGTACCTGTTCCATGTTTTGGGAGCTACTGCCTATGTGGTACTCTGGGGATACTTTGTTTTCTAAAAGTGGATAACTATGCTTTCTTTGGCTTATATCTTTACAGCGTGAGTTTGACACCGGGTATCTGTCTATATGATACCCTTTTGGAGGATGTGTGTGTCATCTGGAGAATAAAGTATAGCCCACAGTGAGCATTTTCATCAGACATGGGCAGACATATCCCTACTGTGTTTGCTTGTACCTAAGAAATTGATATGCCAAACTGGAGTGGTCTCAGGACTGAGTGCTGGTGAATACCACTTGTTACTAGCATAGAATTGTACATGGAGGCTGCAAATGTTACTGTGTGTCCTACATCTGTGCGTCAGTTGTCAGTCCATCATCTAACAATTGTTTATGGACATTCTGTTGAGGTTATGTATAATACCAGAATGTGGGATGGGTATGAATTGCTGGTGAGCTATAGCTTGGCTGTGTGGACCTCCCCTCCCTCAACTATAGCCTTGTTAACTGGCTTGAAGTCTACTAGGTGTAGGAGCCATGATCTGTCCTTTAGAGAACCTAAGTGGGTATGGTGCAGTGTTTGCAGGTTCATAATGTCTCTGTCAATGAGTTCCATAATGCTGTGCTCCATAGCCTTCCAGATAACATTTGTCTGACTTATAGGGTGAGAGTTTCCAGGATCTGCTATAGTTCTACCCTTAATCAATTTATGTTAACATTTGCACTGGGTGTGACGAGGGTGGACAGGATTAGGAATAAGTATATTAGAGGGTCACCCAGGTTTGAAGGTTAGTAGACCAAGCCAGCTAGGCAGGATTAAGTTTGTTTGTACATGTGCTGAGGAGGGATGCAGAGTATATTGTGAAATAAAAGCTAAGGATGAAGCCGCCAGGTAACAGGAAAAGAGGAATGCCTAAGATGAGGTTTATGGCTGTGGTGAGAGAGGACATACAGGTGGATGGTGTGACAGCGCAAGATGCAGAGGGCAGGAAGAAATGGAAACAGATGATCTACTGTGGCGACCCTTAATGGGAGCATCCGAAAGGAGAAGAAGAAAAAGACGTAGCTCAACCCTTGTGGACTGTAAACACCATTACCGTGCGTCCTTCCACAAGTATGTAACCTGTATAGAGGCTGCATCTGGACAGAGTGTTTAGGTGAGTGGTGACTTCATATGTCAGCTTGTGTATGACATAGCCAGGGACACTGTCCAGTAGCATTGCCACTGTGGTTTGGACTTTGGTAAAGAGATGTTTTAAATAGAGTGTCTGTGAATTATCAGGTTTTACATTCTTCAGGTCTGGAAATGTGGCCCTTGTGTAACGACAGGGTGGTGAAATCCGCATTCAAACTGTCTGACAAGAATTTGGTAATGTCAATCAGATTTGTGACCGTTTACATTAACTGTGACCCAATCTGAGATTTCCCCTGTAGATTATAAACAACAGTAAAGAAAGCTTTAGTGTTGTCTTTGGAATCCTTGCCATTTTGCATTTTGAAGCTTGCCTTGTATGTTTAATGAGGGCTTGTATTTTCCCAATGATACTGACCAGAGAGGTTATCCCTTCTTGGTATGTAACTCTTTTTTGGTACAACTTCACACCTTCTATTATATATTTAGTTTATGACAGGGGTCCATGAGACTAATGTACTTTTACTGTATAAGTGAGAATTTCTTGTGTTTGTGATAGCACGGTCCATGCAACCCTGTAGGTGAATAGTGCGCATTACTAAAGTATTATGCTGCTGGGACAGTGTTAACCTTAGTAATGCAAACCAATGACAGCAACAACAGCATCACCCACAGCACAGTGCCAACCCGTGTCATACACACACATGCATACTCAAGTTCTAAAATGTGTGTAGTACAATGCATACTGGCCACCAGGAGAATCTATGGAGTGTTAACACTGGCCAATACAGGGCATGTCACTCTGCCCATGTGTCCAGTATGCATGTACATGCAGACAGTGCACCCCCACTATGTTCACAAATGGACACCTGCAAATGTGTGTTGCACACACCCCACACTTACTGTTCAAGGTATAACGCATGCTGACACAACTGCACACATCAGCCAAGTGGCACATGGGCAAACGAAACACAATTGAAATAAACACTGGTGAAAACAATACGACATTGCTAATTACAGCTTTAATGCATCATGCCTGCTCAGCTACACCTTCAAGGATATCATTACACTTTACTGCTGACAACATGCTACACATCCAACCATTGCTATACTTTAATTCACCCTGTGCATCAACACCATGTTAGCCTATTCCTGCATCAATGTTACAGATGACAGGAGGTGGCACAGGTTTCATCATATGCACAGGGTGTGTTGTTGGTTTGCCAGAGGCCTACACTGAGCCATATAATCAACATGTGTGTGTGTAAGGGCCATGAGTACTGTTATGGGCCAGTGTTGATGTCATGTGTGCAGGTATGTGTTTACCCTAGGTTTCTGGTTTATGTGTGTGTGTCTGCATGCACACAGTTCCTCCATGTGGCTGCCATATATGGGGATTTGTGAGACAGCTACAGACTGTACCTGGCAGGCTTTACAGATCACCATCTCTGGCCACGGATACTGACCCTGTGCCAGGCAGGGGTGCTACAGACAGTATCAGGTACTAATCCAGACTGGGTACTATCCGAAGAGGTTGACAAATGTCCACTGGATCCAGGTCCCTGCTAGGACTATCCAGAGCCACGTGCATGTGGTCTGCTAAGACGGTCTATGGACAGCCCCCCCCCAACATTGCTGGGGCTGGTACTGGCACTACGGGAGCGGCTGTGACTTGCTGGACGTCCACTATGACCTCCAGCTGGTGATGTTGCTGGCATACGTCCACGTCGACATCTCAACCATCACGCACTGTCCTGAGACATGGACATGACATTGTGGAGGGCATCCAATGTCTCACCCCGACCTCTATCAATGACCTCAGTGTAGTTACATATGGCACCTGCTAGGTCACGGATACTGTCATTTACAGAAGTGTAATGAGCCCTCTGTGCCCTTAGCCCCTGTCTGGTGTATCGCTCCATTCGTGTCTGTGCCTCCATGACAGCTTGGAACATGCATGTGGTAGAAAGAGGTGTGGCACATCTGCCAGGGGCATGATGACCAGCAGTGCTGTGATGAGAACCCCTGGGCATCTGCCTATGTGGTACTGTTCCAGACATCTGGCTATGGCTGCTGTGTCCTGATACATGTGCCATAGGTACCACACTGTCCTGGCCAGTGCCAACCGTACACTGTCCCTCAGCTAAGGGCAGTGGTGATGATGGATGTACAGGCAGTATGACTGCATGCATGGATGGGGTGGAGACTTGTGTACTGTCAATTGGTGGCCCAGCAACAGACCCTGACAAACCTGCCTGTGCCTCAACACACCTATCCTCATGATCACTGTCTGTCTCCGTGACATCAGGTTCCCTGCTGTACTGAACCAGCCCCACCTCGCCACCTGTGAGAGGAAAACAGGAAACACACTTTAAGACCTGAACATGACTTCAGACCACATGCACACATGTGCACATGCACACATGCGCATATGCATATGCATACATGCACACACACACAACACCAGCAATCACAGAACATACACAATAGCAGGTGATGGTGGGGTACAATATCACAAGCAAAACAGTCATATCACACATGTCAGCATGCAGGACATGTGCTGCTCAACAGCATGTAGTGCAAGTATATTCAGTCCTTGTTACTAACAGTATACATGGCTTTGATGCATGTGTTTTGTTATTAGGTGATGCCCCCCCCCCCCGGAACACAATGCATACATGGACCCAATATTACTGTGCAGGTATTCATAACCCTGTGATGTACTGTTCACCATAACTCACAGGTGTACAAACCATTGTTGGATGTGTATCTGTGTGTCAGATAGGTATCCAATGCTTATTACCGCCTCTGAGTCTTTAGCAAATAATTGTGGACACATTTTTAGCACATGCATGATGAGTATTCACACAACATCATCAGTGGTGCATGGATAATTGATGGAATACCATTCGGCCACATACTCAATGTATGGTACTTATGGTGAGTGTAAATCATATTGTGGACATGCCAGTCTCATCCATGACATGGCATGCTAAAACACAACTGCATATTTAGCATTGTCGACTCACAGCCAGACGTTGTCCGTTCGATTCTCAGCTAAAGCGTCTTCTGTGTGGAGGCATGCGTGAAGGGGTGTACCTTCGTTGAAGGTTGTGCATCAGGGCTGGCAACTCAGCACGTAAAAATCTTCTGCCAATCATTAGCGGACCAGAGTTCCACTGTGGTGACCCCAACCAGGAAAAGCCAAAAGACACAACAACAAAAACATACCCAATATGTGTCATATGACCTAGCCACTCAATAGCATCACAAGACATATGTGTCAGTTGTGCAAATGGTGATCGGTATGCATACTGTTTAGAGGTGCATATGTGTGCACACACGCATCATTATGGTGTGTAGCAATGACAGCTATGTGTAGTACTGTGATTACAATAACTGGATGGGGTATAGTACCATAGGCCATGATCATGAAGCATCAGGTGGTCAGTCAAGGCTACAAATGTTTCACAAACCAGCACTAATCATGCTGTGCCGGAACTGTACTACCTTGGCTAAATTCACCATTTCACAACCAGTTGTTACGCGGGTTTGTAAGGAGGCCAATAAGGAGCATTCCCTGACATGAATGCGTAGTGTGTTGCAGAGTGTTTAAATGCCTCAGGATAGGCCTCTACCACTCAGGTATATTAGGTGTAGTGTGTGGATGAGATTTTGGATACTGGAGTGTGTCTTTACAGAGGGTTCGGGAATTCTTTATGTGTAGCATGTTAAAATGCTCTGTGTATGATATAGATGTGTATGTTATGTGCATGTTGAGTATCAACTGTGCCTATCCAATGGTCACTACAGTCTAGCCACATTTGTTTGAGATGGTCAGGGTATTGCATGTGTTTGAGGCAGCTAATCACATTAGTGAGATGTGCGTACTCTTACACCAAACATGCACAGCATGCAGTATGGGTAGGTGTGTTATATGTGTACATGTCCTACACCTTAACTATGACATGCACTTTTTATTTACAATAGTAAATGTAGAACACACTCACCGGCATCTGTCCACTGCTTCGATGTCACCCCAGAGGTACCTACATAGAGATGAGACAGTTTGTCAGTGGCCACAACTGTGGCATTGCTACTGTGTGTTTGCAATCTTACAGTACAACAACAGTTTACATTCACAGGGCTACAGATTATGTTCCAAATGATCAGTATTGCACAACAACAGGCTCCACATCTTTGAACGACACACTCCACATCTCACATATGCATCATCTACCAATACAGTAGTCTGTAGATATGCCATGTTACCTGCATGCTCCATGTGTGCTTGCTGGGTGGCTCCAACCTCCATCATGGTGTATGACTGTTGCTGTTGTAGTTGGGCAGGTGCCACCAGGCTCATGAGCAGCTCCTACACTCTGGTGAGGGGGATGGATATTAAAACCACCCCCTGTTGCAAGCTGTTGTCTACGCACATCAACGGCATGCTGACGGACATGTCTGAGAAGATCACTGCAGTGGTGGCGTACCTGCTCATATGTCCGGTTATGCAGGCCTACCTCACTGACTGCTGGTCCTGGCTGGTTCGTGAAAACATGAGATGGTAGTGCTGAATCATACTGCTAGTAATGATATCATCTTCAGCACTACTGTAACTTGGGTTCCTGTGGTGGGCCATGATCCCTGGAAGACATAAATACAAAAATATGTCTGAGCAAGTCAATTTAACATTATACAGTGCAGATATCACTGAACTGTCATATATAGCAACCTATAAGCTAACAGAGTGTGAAACACTGTAACTGTCATCACTGCTCACCCCAAAACTGCTGGAAAGTGCCTTGCTCACTCTCTATCTAATGAACCATCTTGTGCACAGCAACAAAATAAATCACTATATAAGACTATACAAGAGTACCTGGCACAGTGTATGCAATACGATGCACCACCTAGCCACAGCAGATATACATCAAGCTGATTGTTTGTTTGTGTCTTTCGGCTTATCCGGGTTAGGGGTCGCCACAGCGGAACTCCGATCCGCTAATGATTGGTAGTGGATTTTTACGTGCCAGTTACCAGCCTGCCGCACATCCTTCAATGAAGGCATGCTTCATTCAACCATGCCTCCCCACAGAAGATGCTCTAGCTGAGAATAGAACGGGACAATGTCTTGCTATGAGGAGACAGCGCTACCGCAGCACCACCACCGCAGTACACATATACATCAAGCTGATGTGTAAAGAAATATGTCATCCATCACAATCAGTGTAAGGTCCAGTAAATGTATTACTATTATACCATACAACTTGTTAATGCCAAACCCGTGGCAAAAATATGTGCACAACTGGGAATATAGGTCACATACTGCTGTAGTATACTATGAATGTTGCTAGATATGCAGTTATATGTATTACCACACTTATGTCAAAGGACATGTTACAGACATACCCACACACACATCAGACATAATTACAGGACACAAAGGTATGACAACCCAGATAAGCTTTCAGTGTGTACTATACAGTACTGTGTGTCAGTACTTACACAACCTTAATCTTGAGAAATGTATTCTGTGATGAATACAGGGACCACACAAAACAGTGGATGCAAGCCATGTGGACATACACCATATTTTGCTGTACAGGCCCAGAGCTTCATTTAGTACTACAGTACACACAGGATTTGCATTCAACATCGGTACCAATCAATAATCACAGATGCAGTGCTTTAGCCTCCAATGACACACCCTAGTTAAAACCAAGGGACTTAACCACACTGTATGCAATAGCACTTGTTCTGCCTAGCAACAGAATACACAGCTTTTGCTAGGATCAAAGCAAGGACCCATAATACCATAACATAAACAGTTTCCCACTAAGCTATCCCACAGATACATATCTTTGACGTATTCACAAACATATTGACCATCATAGTCAGTCAACAGTACAGAGAATCTATTGCAACAAGTAGATGTAGGTGTGTATGGTGTGTGTGTGTGTGTATATATATATATATATATATATATATATATATATATATATATATATATATACATATATGTACATACATCTATTTGTCTACAAATACATATATATATATATATATATATATATATATATATATATATATATATATATATATATATAGAGGCACATATACATTTCACCTTTCATAGTGAGAATATCAGTTGTACAAAGGATGCAAGGTGTACAGTACTGTAATAAAATTGCACAGTCTTGGGATAAATGCATTGAAGGTGTTCACAGCCCAGGTAGCTTTAGCAGGCCTTTCTGGCTTCAATATTGCAAACTGAACAAACCACCCACAGTGTTTAACCACCACATGTCATAATACCAGCACTGTATGCTGTCTTGTTTGTCACACACTAAAACCTACATACAAATGTGCGCATACTAACCTTCACCAACATATATATCTCCCCCCTTCGCAAACAGTTACAATATGTCCCCTGCTCTATGCACATATACAGGTGTGAATATATATGACACATATATATTTCTCCGTATGTGTGTGGCATACACACACACATGGTCCACACTGTTGTAAGTCCCTGGACCTCACAGCTGAACTGTTGGGCCTTGCTGCAACACAAACAGATGTTACATATGAACACAGACTAACATTAGGGGGGTATATATGGCAGCAGATGCTAGATAAGCATACTAGACTGCTACAGCAGTTGCCAATGCTAAGCTACACTTTAATATGACTATCATGCATGTGTTGTTCTGTCACACCCCATGTTTATATAATATCAGTGCTAATCCCCCCAACAGCCATTGGCCACACTACTGTACAGAACACAGATAACATGGATCAGATCTTTGACATTTAATGCTGAGCTACACATTTCACATGTATGTCCCACTGCCCACAGGTACACACAGTATTGTCCATAGCAGTAGTTAAGCAGAACATCTGTGCATAAAGAAGTACTGCTACCATATATGAATGTTTCACGTTATGTAGGCTATTCTTCAATAACATCTACTACATGCCAGTAAATACATGTGTCACATACCTTTCCTTTGTATAATTTGGCAATATTTCTTTTTCCTTTTATCTCCCTCTCTCTGTCAGTCTCTGCAATAGAGTGATTGAGTTTGTTGGCAGAAATTACAGCCTGATTTTGTAGGAATTTGCACATGAGCATGTGATCACCTCTGCACCAATTAGTGGCCACCATTTGCTAATTGTATGCAGCCTGCTGTGTAGTAATTGCAGTAATCACTGTCATAGCAACCCAGTACTATAAATTGCTGACTCGTGTAGGTGTGGCCCTTTCAACTTTCCAAGATGGAGATCATCCTTGTTTGGTGTGGACATCATTGTTTAAGACAGAAGGTTGGTATAGTTCTTATATCAGAAGCCAGGGGTGTAGCCAGATATTTACATTTTGTACTCGGACCTAATGTGGCTGCTTTCAGTACCCACTTGTCAGTGTAGAAATGTACTCACCCCTCAAAATGCTACCCCAAGATACATGGAAAGATGTACTTTCTTTTCAACTGTTACAATTAACTGTCATACAAAGCTAGTTATAGAGATGTATTCCTTTGGCACAAGAATTGTTTGTGAACTGCTATACTGTGAATATTCATTTACTCAGTTCTAAACAGTTTGTGCTTTTTTAGTGTTGACATTAGCACGAGCTGCTCAGAAAAACTGGGCACATTTCAGTACTGTGAGTATGCTTACCTACATCCTTGGTAGACTCTGCACACACAGGTATATTCTACATTTGGGTAGGGTTGCAGAAGTACAGAGAGCGTAAGTAGTATTGTGTGGATTTTCTCTTGCTGGACTTACAGGGTTGCTGTGTGCATGTTAGTTTATCAAGGCAAGTTGTCTGTGTAACTCCATGCTGTGGACCTATCCACATCATAGTCAGAGAATAGCCTGTTATTTTTGTCTGTGCACCACACAGGTCTTTTCAGCAGTAGAGCAATGTCATTCTTACAGTTGGTTGCTACCAGTACATGGCTACATCCATTTGTATTTCAGTGTTGTATTCCTTCATAAGGGTATGCTTCCGAAACTCCTTCCAAAGCTATTTACACAGTGTGTAACAGCAGAAAGGCTAATATGCCTCTGTGTTTCTGCCTGTGCCAGACCTCTCAACCAATCAGGTACATATTTGAACAGACTTAGGGAAAAGTCAAGAAAAAGTCAGAGACAATCAGGGACACCTTTAAAATATTAGTGCCATTAAGTTGAAACATTGAGAGAATCAGAGCATATGAATTAATACACCTTTTCTGAAGTAAAATAAGTGTCTAACTCTTAATTATTGTCATTATTCATTAAGTGTAATTCACCACCTTTCTGCCCAAAGTCAGTAGTTTTAGGTGGGATTCAGAGGGACAGAGCTAAAATTTGTGTCAAAATCAGGGGCATCCCTGAAAATTAGGGACAGTTGAGAGGTATGGCCTCTGCCCTAAACAGATATGCCAGTATTTGTCCTGCTGTGATACTGTGTGGGGTTGTAAAGTGATGGTGTAACATTATTTCCTGGTAGAGCAGCTGCTTCTCTTATCACAGTCATGTAATGTAATCCCACAACAACTGCTGGTCAACATCCACAGAACAAGTTGTATGATATGGTATTCCTAATTTTCCTTTACATTCACTCATTCTGATGCATGATATAATTATTTCAGCACCAACTTGATGTATATCTTCTGTGGCTTAGTGGTACTTCATGTTGTGTAGTGTGTGCAAGGTTCGTGGCTCAAGACTTACTGAGGTGTTTTATTTTGTTCCTCAGCAGAACAAGGGCCCTCACATACTGAGTGACTAAGACACTTTTAAGCAGTTGTAAGCGGGTTTGCTTGGGTTTGCGCATTACTTAGCCAAGCGCAAACCTGCTCACTGCTGCTTAATAGTGCTTACTACCGCTCACCCCCGCGCTAATTTCTTTGAAAGAAAAGAAAAATGGGGAGATAGGAAAGAAGTGAAAAAGAGGCACAAAGAGGGAAAGACAGTATGGAAAATATCTCGGGAGTTGCAGGACAGGTGTAGGGAAGGTCTTTAGCTGCCCATTTCTTCAACAGCTGTGCATATGCAGTAAATTTGGAGGTAGGTATGAACCCTTCAACCCCTGAGAGAGGAGTGAGGACAACAAAGTATGTTGTAATGCCAATTAAATAACATTTCATGTGTCCAGTGGACGTGTGCAAAATGGGGTGTAATTTTTTTTTTTTGGGAGCAGATTGACCTTTTTTTTTTCAGGTGGGAGTGGAATGTGGGGTAGGGGAGGTAGGTATATTTGGGGAGGTAAACAGACAAGACAAACAAGACACATACAGGGATGGTATATGACACATATTGTGGGTGAACACCTTTGACTGAGAGGGATGTTTAGAAATTGCAAGCCCATGTGCCCCCAGATGGAAACAGTGGGACTGAGGTCCCCACCCATGGGCAGTCACCACTGCACCTTCATGGCCCAGAGGGTGGTTGTGCTGGGGGCTGTGTAGGAGGGGCAGGCTGACCCGGGAGTTGCGCCACTCGAGCCTCAAGCTGGTGTAGAGGTTCTGCAACAGAACATTCAATCTCTCTATGCACCACAGCCCGGACCGTTCGAAGTGTGATAGGTGCCCCTCCGCCCACGCTTGCACGGGGGGGGGGTGAGCACCATCCCCTGCAGCGCTTCCACCCAAAGGTGGCACAGGGCCAACGGAGGAGGTCCCAGGCTGGGCACCAGATCTGCTGGTGCCAGGTGCCATGGCTAGCTGAGGTGGGACAGGTGGGTTTGCTGGGACCGGCCTTCCCATATGAACTATGTTTTGGAGAGTTTAATAAAGATATGGGTTAGTAATGGTCAACAGCATTCCCAATTAGTTATAACAGCATACAGAAGTTTGTTTGTGTCTTTCGGCTTATCCCGGTTAGGGGTCACCACAGCGGAACTCCGGTCCACTAATGATTGGTAGTATGCAGAAGCATTCCCATTTAACCAACACACCAGATTTTCAACAGTTGAAAAGCAAGCATAACACATGCATGTATAGAACAATAGTGGACATTACAACAGCATGCAGGTTGAATTGATGGCAACAGGCCATCAATATTGTGGTATTTTAACAGGGCACATGCATAGAAATAAATGCAAATATTTATAAACCAATAGGACATATGTCCCAACAAATGTTTTGAGATTAGACATACTGATTGAGGTGTGGAATTTAATTTTCTATATACATACAGTAGGGTGGGAAAAGATAGCTCAGTTAACAACTTATATATCCTTCTAGTTTTCACTATATTCCTATTAACTGCAGATGTTATGTGGTCCTATCTCGCCTACATTCTTTACTCACGGGTTCGGAGCTGAGAATCGGCTCCCACTCGGCCAACTGTTCTCTAGCACGAAGTCTCTAATTGGCTGGGCTAACCCGGTATCCCAGGATGCACCTCGCCCTAGCCCCAGATCTCGTTTGCTGCTCGTAGAGTTAGGATGTGATCTCGCTTGGCTGTGGCTAAGTACCCTTTAAAAATACTTTTTCTAAGTATTTTAGTACCCAGTTGTCTTGCAAAAGCTATTTTAATAGCTACACTTCTATTTTTTGACAAATTCTTGTGAGCGTTTGTGAGGACTGTGTTTGTTTGTGGTATCCCTCTATTTCGCGGGCTAGGCCCGTTTAAGTTAGAGGACCTAGTTCTCTCCAGTGTTGTTCCCTTGTATTTTTGTGCTGGTTTTTTGTGTTTGTGGGTAGTTGTTTTCCCTACAAGAAACATTTAAATTAGAGTTTCCTGGCCATTAGTCTGTTTTGTTTTTTTCCTGCCTTCCTCTTGTGTTGTCTCTGTCAGCGGAGTGTTGTGCGGCTTTTACCATGTCTAAAGAGCAGAAAGAACATAAACCCTCCGGGTTTAAGAAGTGTATCAAATGTGGCCACAAAATGTCCATTACAGATGGGCATTCCATCTGTGTTTATTGTCTTGGTGCTATTCACCTGCAAGACTCCTGCAGTTTTTGCCACGTGTTTAGCCCTAGGGTACTGCAGGAAAGAAAAAATAAACTGATTTTGAAGGGCCTGATTAAGCCCTCTTTTGAGGAGGCCTTAGATTCTTCTTCATCTTCTAGTGCTAAGTCTAAGCCTTCTAAGGCTAAGAAAAGATCTCCGGCTCCGTCTGCCTCTTCGGAGCCTTCAGAGAAGGTTTCAAAAGTGGACACTTCCTCCTCGGCTCCATTGTCCTCGGGGCCACAGGAGAAGGTTTCGGTTATGGATACTACCTCCTCTGCTCCATTGTCCTTGGGGCCGCAGGAGGTATCTGTTGTACTGGAGTCGACCTCGGCTCCGATATTATTGGAGCCTATTCAGAGCCGGTCACCCATTGTCAGGCATGAGTCTCCAGGTAGGAGATCCCAATCTCCTTCTATTTCTTCCAAATCTTCTAGGCTGTCTGAATTGGATGTGGATAGAGAGGTCCAGAGGCTCCTGCAGTCGCCGGTGTTAGCAAAACTGTTTTCGGCTCTGACCCAGTCGGCTCTGGAGCCAGTCCCTGTCCTGGTACCGATGATTCCTCCTCCGAGCACCCATGTGTCGTCGGAGCCAGAGTGCTCTGTGCCGAGTGATGTTCTTGTGTCGGCTCCGATACCCCAGGTGAGTCTATCGGAGCCGGCATCTGCTCCAACCATGTCGGTTCCATCCTCTGGTTTCCTCAGTTGGACCCGAGGGGAATACCTCGGGATTCCTGTCGGTTCCAAGTCTCCCTCTCGGTGCATAGGCTCTGGGAATCTTGACTCCGATCGTGGTCTCGGAGATGGGTCGGTCCTCGGATTTGGGGGGACCTGCCTTCGAGGCCATGAGGAGCGCACTGGCTAGATCATCAGTCACATCACCTGGATCGGTCACTCTGTCCCCCTACACCCTGGCTAGAGCCTCTGACGCCCCCCCTGTCCATGGATGGTGGAGCCCGAAAGTCTGGGGATACCCCCTTGAGCGGTCCCCTACTGCCTGAGGAGCCCCCCCAGAAAGAAGTTGTGCAAGAGGAAGCACATAGACTCCCAGGACGAGTCCCTCACCTCTGATACCAACCTTGAGGAGTCAGAGGGGTCCCCCAAGTCATCTTCCGATGACGTCTCTTTCTCCGACATCCTGGAGATTTTGAGGCAGAGAGGCGACTGACCTTCCAAGACCCCCTCTGAGGAGGAGTCGGTATTCCTCAAGGCCTTCAGAGCTCAACCCTCCGCCTCCTGGGTGTCGCCACCCTTCGAACTCCTGAATTTGATTTGTCGAAGGGTGTGGGAGAACCCTGATTCCGTGGAACCGGTGCCCAGACATCCAAATAAGTTCCTTTCTGCTCCCCCGGGGAAAGAGTTCCTGACCAAAGGGGTTTCGATAGATGCCTTGGTTGTGGCGGCAGCCACTCAGCAGGAAGTTGCAGAGGCTTCTTCTTCCATCCGTCCTCCTAACAAGGAGTCCAGGAGTATGGACCAGTATAGGAAGCGTACCCTGTCTTCGGCGACCTTTACCTTGCGGTAGCTGAATTACCTCTGTCATTTCACTCGGCTCCAAAGAGATCTCCTTAAGGAGCTAGGAGATACTCTGATGGGTAACATACCTGAGGTGGTAGCGCAGACTGTTAACACCCAGTTGTCTATCCTTGGTTTCATTCTCAACTTGTCCATGAGGCTCATATCCTATGCAGCCGAAGGGGCGAGTAGGGCAGCTAGCTCAGGTGTAGCTCTCAGAAGGCAAGCCTGGATGCGCCTGTGTCATTTCGTGGAGGCCTTTAAGTTTTCCTTCACTGACGCCCCCTTTGATGGGTCCTCTCTCTTCGAGACCCAAGTGAAAGACACCCTCACCAGATGCGAACAGGAGTGAAAGACCCTATCTGACATAGGGGCCCATTTCTCTCTCCCTTCTAGGCCTTACCCCAAGGCTCAGAGAGGAGGGAAAATGTGGTTCAAAATGTCTGAGGCCCTTTCCCGCAGCTCAACGTGAGTCCCCCTCCAGAGGCAGAGGAGGGGGGAATTATTCTGGAAGACGCCATCCTAGAGGCAGAGGAAGCCCCCGCAACTCGGGAGACTGTGATTCCTTTTGCGGATCTTCCTTTCAGCGTTCCTGAGGCATTGCCCGACTGTGCTGTTCCAGAGCCAGTCGGGGGGCGAATTTCGTTGCACCCGGAAGCCTGGGGAAAGCATCACGCAGGATCATTGGGTGCTGGAATAGTTACCAGAGGTTACACTATTCCCTTTTTATCAACACCCCCTCCAGTCAGAAGAATCCCGGACGTCCCACCCAGTCAACGGGATCAAGCAGCACTAGAAGTTGCAAAGCTGCTAGAAAAAGGAGTCATCCAACCAGTCCCCTCAGACCAAATCGGATCAGGAACTTACACAAGACTCTTTTTGGTGCCGAAAAGAACAGGGGACCTGAGACCCATTCTGGATCTCAGTTGATTGAATCACTACATTCTGAAGTCCAAGTTCCGAATGGTCACGCTTCAGTCCATTTTTCCATTGCTGGAAAAAGGAGTATGGATGTGCTCCATCGATCTCAAGGATGCCTATTACCACATCAAAATGGACAAGGCATCCAGGAGTCACTTGCGCTTCCGGCCAGGAGCCAGTCACTTCCAATTTCATGCTCTGCCCTTTGGTCTTACCACAGCCCCCAGGGTGTTTACCAAGTGTTTGGCAGTGGTGACAGCTCACCTGAGATGTCAGGGATTCCAGGTGTTTCCGTATCTGGATGACTGGCTTCTCACCGCCCCCACCAGACATCTGCTCGTTCAAGCCAGGGAGACTACCATAGCACTGTGTCAACAACTAGGAATTACTTTAAACTGGAAAAAGTCTGCCTTGCTGCCCTCACAGCGTGTTGTTTTTATAGGCACAGAGCTAGACTCTATTCAAATGTGGGCCTTTCTGCCACAAGAAAGAATAAGAGTGCTGCAGTCTCAGATCTACGCACTGTTGCCTCCTCAAAAGAGTTCAAGCCAGGTTAGTTCTCCAGCTTTTGGGATCCATGGCGGCCACCATCATGCTAGTGCCTCTGTTCAGATTACACATGCGGATACTTCAATGGCTCCTTTCGGCCAAATGGTCATTTCAGAAACTTCCTCTTTCCCACTTGATACTTCTCACGGAATGGTGCAAACAGGACCTCCACTGGTGGCTACGTTCCGCCAATCTGGACAAAGTGAGGACCTTGATTCCTATGTCTCCAGTGGCCACGGTGACCATGGACGCCTCCCAGATGGGGGGGGGGGCATTATCTTGGTAGGACAGTCCAAGGCACGTGGCAAGATCACGAGGTACATCTGCACATCAATGTTCTGGAGATGAGAGCGATGTTTCTAGCATTGCCAGCACTCCAAGACTCTCTACCTTTGGGAACGATTGCGATTCACTCGGACAGCATGTCCGTAGTGTGGTACCTGAACAAGCAAGGGGGAACCAAGTCTTATCCCCTCTGCAGAGAGGCCATGCGAGTGTGGCATTGGGCAGTATCTTCCCAACGGTTCCTAGTGGCAACGCACATTCCAGGAAAGTGCAATGTGATAGCGGACAGGCTGAGCAGAGCTATTCTGATGGCTTATGAGTGGTCCGTGAACAACCGAGTGGCGGTTCAAATTTTCAACAGGTGGGGTCAGCCTTGCTGCGATCTCTTTGCCAGTCCCCTCAATGCCAAATGCAGCGAGTACTTCACACTGATCCCCCCACAGGGGGAGTCACCCAGGGACGCTCCAGCCCACGATTGACCCCCCCCCCGGTCTGGTCTATGCTTTTCCTCCGTTTCCTCTGTTACCAAGAGTGATTCAGAAAGCCATATCCTGGGAAGCAGGATGATTCTTATTGCTCCACACTGGCCTCGACAAGTATGGTTCCCTTTTCTTCATCAGAACGCAGTGGACGGCCCTTGGACTCTGGGCCCAGTGCCAGACCTCCTGATTCACATGTCAGGCCAGCTCCATCCATCCCTGCGAACCCTCAGGCTGACAGCCTGGCTGCTCCACTTCCATCACTAGTTAGACGGCATTCCTTTTCACCTGATGTGGTACACATCTTGTCTTCATCTCGTAAGTCTTCTACCAGAAAGATTTATTCCAGCAAATGGAAGAGATTCTCCATTTGGGCTAAGGCCCAAGGTTTGGACTGCTTCACAGCCCCAATTCCATCGATATTAGATTTTCTAGCCATGCTTTTCCATCAGGGCTCTGCGCCCGCTACCATTAAGGTGCAATTGGCTGCAATTTTCAATTTCCACACATCTTTTGAGCCCTCTCTTATGGGCCATAAACTCTGTAAGGCCTTCTTGAAAGGCACTTGGTTACTTCGCCCTCCTGTTTCAGAGCCTGTCATGCCATGGGATCTAAACCTTGTGCTACAAGCCATCACTTCACCACCCTTTGAACCAGCTGCCACCTGTGAATTGAAATTTTTATCTTGGAAGACGGTGTTTTTAATAGCCATTACATCGGCCAGAAGAGTATCGGAACTTCAAGCTCTGTCCATTAAACCTCCGTATTTGACCTTTCATAAGGACAGATTTTCCCTGAGACTCAACCCGTCCTTCATTCCAAAGGTGTCATCCACTGTTAATCTCCATCAATCTATTGAGTTACCAGTGTTCTTTCCAAATTTTTCCAATATAGAGTTCAGGTTCCATCAGTTGGATGTGCACAGACAATTGAGGTTCTATTTAGACAGGACTAAACATGTTAGGAAGTCTGATCAGCTGTTTGTGTCCTTTTCAGAGAACAGAGCAGGTTGTCCTTTTTCCAAGTGCACAATTTCTAAATGGCTCAAAGATTGTATTTCCTTCGTCTACTCATCGGCAGGCAGTTTACCTTTTCCCGTCAAAGCTCACTCTACCAGGGCAATGTCTATATCAATAGCTTACCATGCCAGGCTTTCATTGGATGATATTTGTGCTGCGGCCACTTGGGCCTGTCCTCACACCTTTATTACTCATTACAAGCTGGACGTGGCTTCTAGGGGCCGGGCTTCCTTTGGTTCCACGGTTCTCAGGAGTATCTTCCTATGAGCCTCCCAGGATAGAGGTGCTGGGGACGCTGTCCCGTGAGTAAAGAATGTAGGTGAGATAGGACCAGATAATATCAGTTAGTTATGCACTCACCATAACGATCGATGTATGTGGTCCATCTCGCCTACATTCTTACATACCCTCCCACCTGCCCCCTTCCTAGAGGATTTGGAGGAATATTGGCCCTGTGAACCCTTCAAGGTCAGTTGCTTTTTCTTCCTTGGCTAGAATTCCTTCCAGTGTTGGTTGTGTATGGGTGATGATTGGTATGGCTGCAAACAAGATCTGGGGCTAGGGCGAGGTGCATCTTTGGATACCGGGTTAGCCCAGCCAATTAGAGAATAGTTGGCCGAGTCGGAGCTGATTCTCGGCTCTGAACCCATGAGTAAAGAATGTAGGCGAGATGGACCACATACATCGATCGTTGTGAGTACATAACTAACTGTTATATGTCCCTTGCGTGTATTATTATACTACCCAATGTCCTTATATTGTGCAGTTGGATTTTGCTAGATCATTATATACATGAGCTGTATCTTACAATACAAACTGTCCAAGATGCAGATGTTACTGCAACATATTTTGAGAGTTGCTCACCCACACTACTGCTAAGATGGTACACTGACAGATCTACTTTCATATAATTATCTAGATATGTTCAGGTGAAAGTATCACTTATATGTTAACAGCTCCCTACATTTCTGGCAGCACACTGACATTTCTGGGGGACACAATACCAAGCTACTCATGTGCCAGATTAACCTGTACATACTGGCCATGAACCAACAGTTGAGGGCTGTACATATGCATACAAGCTACTGGCACTCCCTTCATCCATGTTATATGGGCCTACCCAAGTGTGGGTTGACACTGCTTAATGCAACACTACTATTTGTAAAATGCAGCAGTACAACAACATATCAAAGAAAATGACACAGATGCACTCCATGAATCATGCATTTATTAAAGGATTACTACACCTTTATTTATTGGGTTAAAAGACTTTTTGAAGGCTGTCTCATTTATTTTATATAACAGTACATGCAGAATAATTACTACCTTGCCTCATGAAGCAGCCTTTGCAGCCTATCTTCATGGGCTTGCTGGTTCATAGCTCGGACACCTGCAGCTGTGAAGTAAATGCAGTGATATTGAGACATACCTATCTATAGTATAGACAAGCATAGCAATTCTTAACTACTTAATACAATGACTACTTACTCAGTACTGGGGCATTAGGCATCGTACAGGATTCCTGGATCCACTGGTCTAGTTGATCCTACCTACATCGCTTCAGGTCAGAATAATGGTGCCTGACCTGCTCACCAGTCCGAGGAACACCAGTGGCACTGGTGAGATCACTGGCAAGACTGTTCCAGGCCTCCGTTTTATATTGGGTACCCTGGTACTGACCCCACAGGAGTCTTTCCTCATGATTGTGGACAAGGAGCCAAACCATTATTTTAGACTCCTGGATGCCCCAGCGTTGCGCTCTAAATCGAGTGCCTTCATCAACACCAGCCATGCTGACTGCAGAAGGAAGCTACAACCAGTTATAGCAAGTATTCCAGCCTGTGGAGCTTAAATATGCCTCATTTCCCGCACTTATTTGTGATTGGCCAGTTTTGGAAACACTCAGCTGTAGGCACGCCTGCTTAGCTGATGTTGGCAATGTTTAAAATTCCTTTGATAGATATCTGTCTGTTGAAAGTGCATGTTTGCGAAATGGTGTCATGGCTTAGTGGTTAAGTACTGTGATTATAGTGCACAGTATCCTGAGTTCGAGCCCTGTCACTGCTTTCTATTTTCCTGCTGGGCAGACCTGACTGGTTAAGGAACAGTAAAGCAGGTGTGAGCGTGTTTACTCGACTTTGGTCAGCTTTGCCCAACATTGCTGAACGTTGCTCGACGTTGCCTGACGTTGCGCTGGTTAGCGCAGTGCGCAGCTACGTGCAAATACATTGAGGTTGCGCTGGTTAGTGCAATGCGCAGCTATGCACAATTGTATTTAAATATGCTCAATAATGGTAAAATGTGCTTAGCAGTGCTTTATATTGCTTAAAATAGGGTACTCATGCCTCAGAATGCATAACCATTTCACCTTTATATATATATATATATATATATATATATATATATATAAAACTTATTCACTACTACATTTAACATTTCAATGATTTTTACAAAATTTATGCATAAATGTCAGGAAATATTTTTGTATACAGATTTCTCACAGAAAATGGAACGTGCAGTAGTGGGACTCGAACCGGGAGTGCCTCCTCTTTGTGCGAAGGCTCTAACCACTACGCTATCGCTATTTTGCTTAATTTGCATATATTTTTTTTATTATCCTCTTCTGGTGTCTAAGCTGCTAACTGTAGCTAAGCAATGGGCAAACCTGCGCAAATACGGGCAGCTATATCGAAAGAAAAAAAAATTCTTTTTATTTTTAATTTTGTAAGTTGTTTAACATATGGGGGAGTGTAGTGTTACATTGTACACATGTGAGCGGACTCACTCATGTAACTCAAAATTGCGGCATTTCTTCATTGCAGGGGCGTGGATTTTTGGACTGCTTTCAGTCCGACACGCCCCCTGCACTCATCCACACTCCGTTTAAGCTTTAGAGTTGAGGCAGCGCGCCCTTATTAATATGCATGGTGCACTGCCATCATACTCTTACACTGGCACTTCCATGTAAGACTAATCTAGTCTTACACAGAAGATTAGTAAATTGGGGGGATAGTTTTAACACAGGTTTTATTGATATGTTATTCAAACTGGGGGGGGATAGGTAGCATGCAACCTAAACTGCCAAAGCCATTCCTTGTACTCTAATTTAATTTCCCATTCACCCTCTGGGGGTTAATTTCAACCTTTTCTAGTATGGTAAATTTGAAATCCTTAAAAGTGGTACATGTTAATGTGTGTTACAAACAATGCTATTTCAGATTCCTTGTCCTAGAGTCATAATAGTGCTCATAAATTTTTTTCTTGAGTGGCTGTTTTTCCTACTTATAAATCAGCACAAGTTGAGCACTTTGAAATATACACTACATTCAAAGTCCTGCAATTACCCTTTTGTAAATATAATTTGGTATTAAGGCTATTTTCAAGACAATACTTCAGTCACCAAAATGCATGATTACTACATACAAGAACCACATCTCCTAGTAACATTATAATTACAGTGGTTGGGGACCATACCACTGTTCCCTTTTCAAGTAAATTTTATAGCAGTCTTAAAAACAAATCTAGAGACCCCATTATTTCAACCACAGCTGGATTTATTTTTAAAATGTGGCAGTTATGAGGTTTCATTATATTGGATGAAAAGTGCTCTATATTCAGGACTGCTATTTGTGTGGTACAATATACAGAACCAACATGCTTGCTTGTCAAGTCAAGATCCAAAAGTTTTTTTTTTTATTTTTATCCCACTCCTGCAAAACTTCTACAATATTAACAGTGAGGTTCTAGGGATTGACCTTTTTCCACAAGTATAAAAATTAGTTTATTAATTTCCTTTTTTGCTTCCTCTAATGAGGAAATCATCCTAGCCAGTCTTATGCACTGTCCCTTGATCAAAATTTTCTTCTAACTTAAAGGGTGGGAGTTTTCAAAATGCAAATACAAATTACTAAAAGTGTGTTTCCTTTAGATGGTTAATGTACAACCACTGTCAAATGATCCAGTCCTAGTGTCTACATAGTTCATCTTATATCTATTGAAACTGGATGTAAATCTAAACAACCCTGTTGATTTATTTAGATGAAAGTTTCTGGCCCATCCCATAAACTAAATGCATCATCCACATATAATTACAATTTGCATTAACTAAAAAAACAATATCTCTCTCCTGAACTAATAGTACTAATAGTATTAAATTTGCACATATAAGGGCACAAGCTGCCTCCATTGCAACTCTCTTAATTTGCTTAAAAATTCCCCCTCAAAATAAAACTGTTGAGCAACAAGTGCGTAAGTTCCATAATCAGTTGGATCAACTCACCTGAAAGGGAAGTGGAATCCATCAAACTTTAATGGAACAAGTCCAGGCCATCTTCCAAATGGTATTGACATTAAAAGATTAAATGTATAGGAAGGAACCTCAAGTCCTTGGACCACACACCTCAGGCGTAAGTTGCCCAAGGAAATCCCAAGAATCATTCAATAAATGTGATTTATTACTGGGGATGAGCTTCAATATCACACTGTAAACACTGCCAGAGGATATGTTTTTAAGCATTACACAGCCACAGTGGGTCTGAAAGGAGGTGCCAGTATATTCTTATGGGCATTGGGCTTCCCAAAAATAGTCAGGATAATAGGCTTCATATTCTGAAGGAAATCGTATAAAGTTTCCAAAATCCTGTTCTCAAAAAGAAATTCTTAAAGTTCTAAATCAGTCCTGGAATGGGAAATATTGACCTCCTCGATAATGCAATGTAGGTTGTACAGCAGTGCATAAGAGTGGTTAGGATGACTTCCTCATCAGATATGCAAAAACAGGAAATTGATAAACTCATTTTTATGTTTGTGGAATGCGGGTATCCCCCAGAACCTCACTGTTAATATTGCTGAAGAGGTTTTGCAGGACTGAGGTAAAAATATAAACCACTTTTTGATCTTGATTTCACAAGCAAGCATGTCGGATGTTCTTCGTACATACAGCTGCAGTCATCACATTTGGGTTATCTGCCGTCAGGCGATCCCTCGGTCGGCCGAATTCCAAAGTCTTGGTCCGGCGTCGGTTGTCGTCGCTTCTTCCCTGACGTCAGAGCGGCAGGGGTATAAAAGAGGCAGCCAACTCCATTTTCTTTAGTCTTTCTTGCCGTGCGGTGCCCGAAGCAGAAGCAGTTCGCAAGTGCCGGTCGGCCAGCTCCTGAGATTTACGAAAAAGTGTTTCAGCCGAAGTCTACTATAAAGCTAAGTACCCTGTTGGGGAAACTTTTCTTGCCTCAGACCGATGTCAGACAAAGTTAATAATTGTATTTCTTGTGGGAAGCAAATACCTCATAAGGATTTCCACTCTTACTGTATACCTTGCTTAGGGCCAGACCACGACGTCTCGGACTGTCGTTTTTGTGCTAGATTTAACAAGCGCACTATTAAGCACCGGGCGGAGTTCGCCCTTCATTTCTTTGGTAAAAAATTTAATTATACTATGTCGTCGGACATTCCGATGCCTGTTTTAAGTAAAAAACGCAAGGATAAGGACAGACACCCGAGGCCTGCTCCGAGTACTGAGGCCTCGCTAAAGCCAACTACCGGTTCTCCGGTTCTCAGCGAGGTGCCTGCGCAGCCCCTGCCAACCGATTACACCTTTTTACCGGCGTCCACAGTACCCGAGGCCGCAGGTACCTCCACCTCTATTACCACTGCTGATACCGACGTCACGCTTACCGGTGAGACGGAAAATGTACCTAGGCCATCCACTTCTGAAGGTGTTTTCAGGCCTTCCTCTTTTACCATCATATCGTTCACTAAATCCAAAACTCCTATGAAAACCAAAAACCAGGTTCTCAGTCCGCTCCTCCAACCCCCCTCAGACAAAAGACCCAGGCTGGAGGAAGACTCCCCTTCCTCATACCAGATTTCTATTGCCTCAGACCTTTCTGAGAACCAGGATTTTACCTACTCCCCATTTGAAGATTCTGATGCTGAAGAGTCCATCCCCTCTGTCTCCCCCCCTGAGGATTACTCTTTTGGGGAAACCCTGCCTACACTGAGAGAGCACTTCCATTGGGAAGGCCAAGATTACTCCGATTCAAAGAAAAGGCTCAGGGAATTCCTGCTGCTTCCCCAGCATAGGCCTCTGGCTATTCCTCCAGTCTTAGACATTTTGGATGATGTGTACGCAGAAGCCAGTCTTAACCCAGACTCTTTACCCCCGCTCCCGTAAAGCCAGACAGGTACTACAGAGTTCTGGATTCACACCAGTTTCTTTATAAAAGCCCTACTGCTGACCCAGAAACTATTTCACAGGGTCCTAAAGGGATTAAGGCCTCTACTGCAAAAAAACCTTTACCCTCAGAGAGAGATTCAAGATCTTTGGAAAGGTGGGGGAAAAAGGTGTATACATCTGCCACTTTAACCATGAGAGCATTAAACTGTCAATTCCATATGTTAAGGTACCAGCAGTTTTTACTATCTCAGCTGAAAAACAAAATGACACAAGCAGAGCAACCAGATTTGAAAGAGCTGCAGGATTTGTTGCACGGAGCAGAACAAGTGGGGAAGCATACCCTACAGTGTGGTTTTGATGCTTTAGAAGCCTCATGCAGGGCTGCTGTCACAGGGTCTGTCATACGTAGACATGCTTGGCTCAAAGAGCAAACCCTACCAGATCATGTCAAGGCAAAGTTGTTGGACGCACCACTACAGAAAGATGTATTATTTGGTGTTAAGGCCAAAGAGGTACTAAAGAAAATGGAGGAAAAAGCAAAATTTATGCAGACAGTTAAGGATTTCTTGCAGGTGCAGCCTCCACGCTTCAGCAGAAACTGGCCTTCCAAAAATTGGTCCTTTCCAGTCATGGACAGACCTCAAAGAGGCAGATACAGATGTCCCAGGGGTAGAGGACAACAACAAGGATCTTACAGAGGTAAGCAATGGCAAGCTCCAGGCCCTAGAGGTGGAGAAGATAGGCCTCAGTCATTTAGAAAACAGACACAATGACTTTCCCCTAAGCCTGCCAAGCAAAACTTTAATGGCAGCACCTTTGGGCGGAAAACTAGGTTTATTTCCAAACAACTGGCACATTGTTACAAAGGACAAATGGATTCTGGAAATTATAGACAGAGGCTACAGGTTCCACTTTCACACCCTTCCAAAAATGAGAGGTATGCCAAACCTGCCACAAAATCAATGGGCAGAGGCACAAAAACAAATCTCAGCTCTCATAGACATGAAAGCAATTCAAGAGGTACCTGCAAAAGAACAAGGTCAAGGTTTTTATTCAAGGCTATTTCTGGTACCAAGGAAGGACAAAGACTGGAGACCCATCTTAGACCTATCTATTCTAAACACATACCTAGAGGTACCAAAATTCAGGATGCTCATACTACAGCAGCTTCTTCCCATGCTGGGCAAGGAGTCTTGGCTGGTAACGTTGGACCTCAAGGAGGCATACCTGCATGTCCCTATCAGACAAGATTGCAGAAGATACCTCATATTTCTTTCAGGTTCAACCCACTATCAATTCTCTGCACTGCCCTTTGGCTTATCTACTGCACCCAGAGTATTTACGAAATGCCTAGCATCAGTAATTGCTTTCTGCAGACAACGAGGAATACAAATCTACTCATATCTGGATGACTGCCTGATCCAAGTGGACAGCAAGGATACTGTACTGCAGCATCTGGCATTTGTCATACAAGTACTAAACTGTTTGGGGTACACAGTGAACAAAAAGAAATCAAAACTAATACCCTCTCAACAGATAATTTTCCTGGGTGCCAGCTTAAATACAACGACCCAGATGGCTTACCTCACGCCAGAGAAACAAGGGCAACTGTATCAATACTTCAACAAAATGGCAGCTTTAACCAGGCTAACTGCAAGGAAATTCCTGCAGGCTCTGGGATTTATGGCATCTTGCATCCTACTACTACCATTTGCAAAGCTGCATATGAGGAAACTACAATGGTACCTAAAAAGCTTATGGTCTCAACACAGCCACAGCTTGGAAACAATTTTACCACTTATTCCATCTCTTCAAAAGGAATTCCTGTGGTGGGCTCGAGCATGTCAAAGAAACATGGGTCGCCCTTTTTGCATACCACAAGCAGACCAAATCATCACAACAGACGCCTCAGACTACGCCTGGGGAGCACACATGGCAAATCAGTGCATCCAGGGAAAATGGAACCAAAGCCAAATGCACCTGCACATCAACCAAAAAGAGATGCTAGCTGTGCAAAATGCTCTTATGACTTTCAAGGACCTTCTGCACCCAGGACAGCTTCTAATAAGGACAGACAACACCACAGTCATGTGGTACATAAACAAGCAGGGAGGGACACATTCCTACCCCCTGTGCAGACAAGCTATAACCCTGTGGAACACGGCATTGGAATTGCAGGTTCAACTACAGGCACAGTTCATACCAGGAAAGGAAAACACCCTGGCAGACAGCTTAAGCAGAAATATGACAGATCCTCACGAATGGAAGCTGCACCCCCAAGTGTTCTCAACGATAACCAAAGCATGGGGGCAGCCGGACATAGATCTGTTTGCTACTCACAAAAACTACCAGTTGGAAAAATTCTGCACAAGGACCTATCATCCCAAGGCCTGGAAAGTGGACGCTCTCTCTTTCAAATGGACAGCATTGACAGTCTATGCCTTCCCACCTCTGCCTCTACTGACCAGAGTTCTACTAAAAACCAAGGCAGAGAGACCACAAATGATTCTCATTGCTCCAAACTGGCCACGACAGCACTGGTATCCTCTCCTAAAGAACCTCTCACACTCACCACCATGGACCCTTCCACAGGTTCCTCTTCTCCTGTCACAGCACAACTACAAGACACGTCACAGCCAGCTCAAAACTCTGAATCTAGCTGCATGGAAAATTCCTTAATTTGCCAACAGTCTCTCCTCTCTAAGGAGGTACAGAAAGTCATCCTGGAAGCCAGGAGACCCTCAACTAGAAAAACCTACTCTGACTAATGGAAACACTTTTGTTCCTGGAATCAAGCAAAGGGCCAGAATCCTTGGGTAATCAATATACCCCAGATCTTACAGTACCTAGCTGAGATATTAAACAGTGGCCTTTCCTTCTCTTCCATCAAGATCTATGCTTCAGCCATTTCAGCACAATACAACACGGATCCTCCTTTATTCTCACATCCTCTTTTAAGGCAGTTCCTCCGAGGGGCAAAAAATATAAAACCACCACGGAAACCGCCAGCTCCACCTTGGGACCTCAACTTTGTATTGGAGAAGCTAACACTGCCTCCTTTTGAGCCAGCCTCTTCAGCACAGCTACAATACTTGTCATGGAAAACAGCCTTGCTTCTGGCTATTACCTCAGCACGCAGGGTTTCGGAGCTACAGGCACTCATGGCTGTGCCACCATTCATCATCTTCCATCAGGACAGGGTCTCTTTATGAACCAACGCTACCTTCATGCCGAAGGTAGTTTCCAGTGTGGCTTTGAATCAGACTATTCACTTACCTACCTTTTATCCTAATCCACAGAACAAAGGGGAAAGGCTACTCCACTCTTTGGACATTCACAGGCAACTTCGCTATTACCTGGACAGAACAAAGTCATTCAGGAAATCTGACCAACTCTTTGTGTCCTATGCTACAGGTGCTCAAGGGAAAGCTATTTCCAAACAAACTATATCAAAATGGATAGCCCACTGCATACGCTTTTGTTACTCTTCTCATGGGAAACCAGTGCCTGTATACATCAGATCCCACTCCACCAGGGCCACAGCTACCTCAGCAGCCTTCCTCAGGGGGGTCCCTACCAAAGACATTTTGGAAGCAGCTACTTGGAGTTCAGTACACACTTTCTCCAAGCACTACCACCTTCCACTTTACTCAAAATCTAGAGCGGGCTTTGCCACAGCAGTCCTGCAGGGCATTCTAGCCCCTCCTAATTCAGTCTAGTACCAGCCACCCTTTCTTAGCTTTGGGATTCTACCCAAGTGTGATGACTGCAGCTGTATGTATGAAGAACATAGTACAGTTTTGTACCTACCATAAATGTAGATGTTCGAGTACAGATACAGCTGCAGTCCAGGTTACCCTCCCTCCATCCCCTCTTAAGGCTACAACTAGGTCTTTGACAAACATCCTCTGAATACCACCTATGTGGGGGTACTCCTTTGTGGTGTATTTGCTTGCAACTACTGTTATTTGACTTATTTCTTATGTATGTTTTCATAACATTATGTATTGCCTTCCTTTCTGGGGGCACCTGACATCTGGGGCAAGAAAAACTGAAGAAAATGGTGTCGGCTGCCTCTTTTATACCCCTGCCACTCTGACGTCAGGGAAGAAGCGACGACAACCGACGCCGGACCAAGACTTTGGAATTCGGGGAATTCGGCCGACCGAGGGATCGCCTGACGGCAGATAACCTTGTGTGATGACTGAAGCTGTATGTGTACTCGAACATCTACATTTATGGTAGGTACAAAACTGTACTTTCTGCATCTTGTAACACATAGATAGCAACCTCGAATGTATACCTTTTGAAAGAGCACTGGTCAATATAATAAAACCTCTAACCAGGTTAAAAGAATTGTGATTAATAACTGGAGCATTTTAAAAACGAATCCAACTCTGTTTGAAATAGTGCGGTCCCACCCTAGATTTGTTTTCACTGTTATGAACTTTAAAATTTTACTTGAAGAAAGAATAGTGGTATGGGCCCCAACAACAATAAAAAAGCCTGTAATTATAATGGTACTAGAAAATGTGATTTTTAATAGCAGTGCTTGTACATGTTGGTGGCAGAAATATTATGTTGGTAATGCCCTTAGTATCAAAATTTATTTACAAAAGGGTAATTGTGGGAATTCAGGTGTGGTGTATATTGCAAATGCTCAACTTGTGCTATTTTATATTTCGGAAAAAACTGAGAGGCCACTCAAGAAAAGAATTTATGAGCACAATTACAACCATAGGAGAAGGAATCCCAGTAATGTTCGTTTTAAATGCACACATTAACATGTATGGCTTTTGAAGATTTCAAATTTGACATACTAGGAAAGGTTGAAATTTTCCCCCAGGGTGAATGGGAAATGAAACGAGTACAAGGAACTGCTTTGGCATTTTAGGTCAAATGCTACCTCTCTCCCCTAGTTTGAATGACAATGCAAAAATAAAACCTGTGATAAAACTCTATTCTGCCAAACTCTAATGTTCTATGGGAACACTTATTATTTATTATTTTTACCCCATTTTTGAGGAGCATTTATTATTATTGTTGTGTTGAGATGCTCGCATTATGCTTTTGTTAAGATGTATACTTTTATAAAGTAAGGAATGTTATTGCCATTTATGGTTTTCATATGTATTTTTTGCACATTTTAAAATGTGCGACTGTTCAGTCACTTTGCTAACAATTTTAATTCAAGTGATTCTATTTACATATTTATATTTTGAATTTGAAAGAAGTAGTTGATCAATTGTATATTTGATTTAAATGGTTAAAAGAGTGACTTTTATAACAATGGAAAAGGTTTTAATAGTACTGGCTCTTTATTAATATGGATCTGTGTCAGCTGCAAATGACTTAAAAGGAATTGATGCAAGTTAGCTTGTATTTTGATGAAAAGTCCCAGGGTAGGGACAAAATCTTATTTTGGAATAAACATTTTTGTTTTCACCCATGACAGTGTGTGACCAGTTTCTTTCTACCTCCAGTATCATGGAGATCTAAAGTTGTCATTGGTTCCTTATATTCAGTACTGATTATACCAATTAGAGAGTAAAATACACCCTTCAAGTTGAACCTCACTTAACATATTAAACAAGAAGAGAAACCCCAGAAGTTCCTAACTTAGAAAATTATTGACCAAAAATGGCCAGAGATAACCATTTGAAATGTTGGGATCTGCTAGAGCAAGTCCCAAAACATGGAGACTAACTGTCCAAAAACAGACTTACATATACTACGTCCAAGGTGGACATTTCTTGGGATATTCCCTTTTCTCTGAGGTATGTCAGTCTCAAGAGTTGGTATGTATAAGTGCAAGAATTCCCTTCCACAAAACCGAAGTTTAAAGGAGAGGAGTGATCTCTGAGATGCACTATTTTCCTGGGTTTTCTCTCTCGCTCTTTCTCTTTTTTTTTGACTTGCCAGCAGTCAGCATTGTGAGTTGCAATATTTCAATAGGGCAATGCAGCCGTAAGCTATTTTGTTTTACTCTGTGCTTATAGACTCTTGAGGAATGATATGTGAGATTTGTGCCTCACCTACTTTGCCATTAGGGACTTAGTTTTCCCTGATATCCTATATCTCCATAGCTCTTACTTAGCGAACACCAGAACCAGGGGGACCTAAATCTTCAACAACAGGTAAATAGAACACAATGGAGAGAGAGATACTTTTGTGACAATGGTCCATCTCCATCACATTCACTGCTGCACGTGTTAACTACTGTCTGTCTCCAGTCATGGCGGTTCCACTTACTTTTGTTTTTCCTGTTACCATATCCTTGATCTTGCAAGCTTAGATTAGTAGCAGTGTTGTACTTTCTGTTTGATGAGTTTCATACCCTACCCTTTACAAGTCTTATGTCTTATTCTCTTCCCATATTTGCTATTGTTTTCTGTATATAAGTAATGTCTATAGATCACTGTATTTTACAGTGCACACTCCATCATGCCAGTAACTGATGTATTGTTGACATCTCATTATTCTTACTATGGTGTTCACTGTCTTAATACCTTATTGCATATAAGATTAACTTCTATTATGTTAAGTTTTGTATGGCATTACACTATTCGATTCTCTGTTGTGAAATCATTGTTGTATTCTGATGTTCATCGTGTTTCACTGTTGCAGTCATCACTGTTGGGATATCCTGCTGACAGGCAGCCCTCAGTCGGCCAGAATTCCAAAGTCTGTATCCGGCGTCAGCTGTAGTCGGTTCTTCCCTGATGTCAGTGCACCAGGGGTGTTTAGGTTGCAGCCGACGCCATTTTCTTCAGTTTTTCTTGCCACACAGTGCCCGAAGCAGAAGCAATTCGCAAGTGCAGGTCAGCCGACTCCTGAGATTATCATGTACGAATTTCAGATCCGAAGTCTTCATTATAAAGCTAAGTACCCTGTTGGGGAAACTTTTTTTTCTTGCTCCAGACCAATGTCAGAAAAAATTGATAATATTTCTTGTGGGAAGCAAATACCTCATAAGGACTTCCATTCTTACTGTATTCCTTGCCTAGGCCCTGACCACGACGTAGCTAGTTGTCGGTTTTGTGCTGGATTTAACCAACGCACTATAAAGCGTCGGTACAATTTTGCTTTCCCTTATTTTGGCAGACGATTTAATTACAAAATGTCATCGGAAAGGAGCCGACGAGGCCATCAGAATCTCAAGGGGCAGGACCTTTGGATAATTTTCCCTCACATGGGTCCAGAGCCACTGTGCAGGCACTGGCTTCTGAGGGAGTTAGGCCTACTCAGCTGCATGTAAAAATGACTTCAGCTTCAAAGACAAGGACTAAAGTGCCAGCAAAGACAAAGAAACAAGTACAGGCCTCTGCTGACCAGGTCTCCAGACCACAAAAGCAAATGCTCAAAATGGCCGAAGACCTGTTAACTATGATCAGGGGTTCCCATCCCCCTCTTGATAAAAGGCCTAGGCAAGAGGCAGACTATGACTCATCTGATCAGGTTTCTATTTCTTCTGTCTCTTCTTCTGAACAGTATTATTCATTCCCCCCTTATGAGGATTCTGATGCTGAGGAATCTATTCCTTCAGCTTCTCCTACTGAAGATTACTCCTTTGGGGAAACCTTGCATGATATGAGAGAGCATTTCCATTGGGAAGGTCAGGAATATTCTGAATCTAAGAAAAGGCTTAGGGATTTCCTTTTACTCCCACAGCATAGACCCTTGGCTATTCCACCTGTTCTAGACATTGTGGATGGTGTTTTTACGGAGTCCAGTTTGACTCCTGACTCCTTGCCCCCAGCTCCAGTTAAACCAGATAGATATTACAGGTTACCACATTCTCACAAATTTCTGTTCAAAAACCCCTCAGCAGACCCAGAAACTATTTCCCAGGGTCCCAAGGGAGTAAAGGCAGCCACTGCAAAGAACACTGTCCCCTCCGACAGGGAATCCAGGGCTTTAGAAAGATGGGGAAAAAAGGTTTATACTTCTGCTACTTTGTCTATAAGAGCCTTGAATTGTCAATTCCATACGCTTAAATATCAACAATATATTTTGTCATTTTTGAAACAAAATATGTTGACTATTAATGAGTGTGCAGAAAACAAGGAATTGCAGGATTTATTGCATGCAACTGAACAAGTAGGAAAGCATACCTTGCATTGTGGTTTTGATTCTTTAGAGGGCTCCTGCAGGGCCGCTGCAACAGGTACTGTTATTAGAAGACATGCTTGGTTAAAAGAACAAAGTTTACCAGATCATGTTAAGGCAAAATTACTAGATGCTCCCTTGCAGCAAGATGTTTTGGTGTAAAGGCAGAGGAGATGTTAAAGAAAATGGAGGACAAGGCCAAATCTATGCACACAGTCAAGGATTTCTTACAGGTGCAACCCCCAAGGTTTAGCAGGAATTGGCCAGCTAAGAATTGGTCCTTTCCAAATACTGACAGACCACAGAGGGGCAGATATAGGTGCCCCAGGGGGAGATCGCAGCCCCAAACCTCACACAGACCTAGACAGTGGAGTGCATCCACACCCAAGGGTGGAGAAGAAAGATCGCAACCATACAGAAAGCAGTCTCAGTGACTCCCCCTTAACAGTTCCAAGCGCTTATCTCCTAAAAGTTCCTCTAGGGGGGAAATTAGCACTTTTTGCGAACATTGGCTCCATATAACCCAGGACAAATGGGTTTTGGACATAGTATCAAGGGGCTACAAGTTTCATTTCCATACCTTGCCAGGACCAAACGGATGGCTGGATCTGCCAAAAAAATCACTGGGCAGAGGGACAAAAACAGGTGCAGTCCCTCATGGACATGAGGGCCATACAACTAGTTTCAGACGCAGAAAAAAGGCAATGATTTTACTCAAGGCTTTTCCTGGTCCCCAGAAAGGAAAAAAAACATAGAGACCAGTCCTGGACCTATCCGTTCTAAACACTTTCCTGGATATTCCAAAATTCAAAATGCTCACATTGCAGCAGCTGCTACCCATGCTGGGCAAGAACGCTTGGATGGTGACCCTGGACCTAAAAGAGGCTTACCTGCATGTCCCAATAAGACCAGCATGCAGGAAATATCTAAGATGCAAGGCTGGCTTGAAGCACTACCAATTTACTGCGCTGCTCTTTGACTTATCTACTGCGCCCAGGGTCTTCACAAAGTGCCTGGCACCAGTAATGGAATTCTGCAGACAGAGGGGAATACAAATATACCCCTGTTTGGACGACTGCCTCATTCAAGCAGACAGCAAAGACCTCCTACTTCAACATCTGACATTTGTACAAAAGCTTCTAATGTGTTTGGGGTACACAGTAAACAAAAAGAAATTAAACCTTGTACCCTCTCAGCAGATAATATTCCTGGGTACACATCTAAATACTACAAGCCCAGATGGCTTACCTCACACCAGACAAACAGATGCAACTGACTACCTACTTCAAGATGTTGGCCACAAAGAACCAGCTAACTGCAAGAAAAATTCTGCAGGCCTTGGGATTCATGGCATCCTGCATTCTACTAATTACATGTGCAAGACTGCATATGAGGAAACTGCAATGGTACCTAAAGAGTGTGTGGTCTCAACATTGCCACAGCCTGGAAGCAATCATTGCGATCTTACACTGCTTTCAGCAGGAATTTCTATGATGGGCAAAGGCCTGCCCAGCCAAACAAACCTTAACAACGGATGCATCAGATTATGCATGGGGGGCTCACATGGCAGGAAAATGTATCCAAGGTGCATGGGCAGAAAACCAACTGCACCTGCACATCAATTTGAAGGAGATGCTAGCTGTACGGAATGCCTTGACAGCCTTTAGGGACGTGATTCGACCAGGACAACTGCTAATAAGGATGGACAACACCACAGTCATGTGGTACATAAACAAACAGGGGGGTTCTCATTCCTACCGTCTTTGCAGACTAGCCATGACTCTGTGGAACACAGCACTGACCTACAAGGTACACCTGCAAGCTCAATTCCTGCCAGGAAAAGACAACACTCTAGCAGACAATCTCAGCAGAAACCTAATAATATCCCCACGATTGGAGATTGGACCCTCAAGTTTTCAGCATGATAATAGGGACATGGGGATGTCCGAACATAGACCTATTTGCATCACCTCTAAACTACCAGCTAAAAACCTTCTGTACAAGCGCTTACCACAAACAAGCATGGAAAGTGGATGCACTGTCCTTCAGTTGGAGAAACCTTTCAGTGTATGCCTTCCCTCCACTGCCACTTCTACCGAAAGTACTACTAAAAGTCTGGAGAAACCAAAAATGATTCTACTTGATCCAAACTGGCCCCGTCAGTTCTGGTACTCAACCCTAATGAACCTGTCTCAAGGACCACCCTGGATTTTACCTCAAACTCCACAACTATTGTCTCAGAAAAAAGGCCAGATCCTGCACAGTCATCTCAAAACACTGAATCCAGATGTACTTTGCTAAGTTGGAGATTCCAATAGCACT